>NC_091323.1:32126541-32166541 GCF_038502225.1 Cherax quadricarinatus | reverse complement strand
TTTATTTATATTTTGAGTTAGTTCTGGCCTAACAGCCTGGTTGATCAGGCCCTGATCCACTATGAGGCCTGGTCACAGACCGGGCCGCGGCGGTACTGACCCCCGGAACCTTCTCCAGGTGTACTCCACGTATACGTACGTGATCTAACCTAACCTAACCTAACCTAACCTAACTTAACCTAACCCAACTTAACCTAACCTAACCTAACCTAACCCAACATAACCTTACCTAACCAACATAACCTTACCTAACCCAATCTAGCCTTACTTAGCCTAGCCCAACACGACCTAATCCAACCTAATCAAAATGTGAGATGCGGACTCTGTGCGTTGTATCGTTTAGTATTAATCCCTGGTACACAGACCCTGGTACACCGGCCCTGGTACACAGACCCTGGTACACTATCCCTGGTACACAGACCCTGGTACACCGGCCCTGGTACACAATCCCTGGTACACAGACCCTGGTACACAGACCCTGGTACACCGGCCCTGGTACACAGACCCTGGTACACAATCCCTGGTACACAATCCCTGGTACACCGGCCCTGGTACACAGACCCTGGTACACAATCCCTGGTACACAATCCCTGGTACACAGACCCTGGTACACAGACCCTGGTACACCGGCCCTGGTACACAGACCCTGGTACACAATCCCTGGTACACAGACCCTGGTACACAATCCCTGGTACACAGACCCTGGTACACAGACCCTGGTACACAGACCCTGGTACACAATCCCTGGTACACAGACCCTGGTACACAATCCCTGGTACACAGACCCTGGTACACAGACCCTGGTACACAGACCCTGGTACACAATCCCTGGTACACAGACCCTGGTACACAGACCCTGGTACACCGGCCCTGGTACACAGACCCTGGTACACAATCCCTGGTACACAGACCCTGGTACACAGACCCTGGTACACCGGCCCTGGTACACAGACCCTGGTACACAATCCCTGGTACACAGACCCTGGTACACAGACCCTGGTACACCGGCCCTGGTACACAGACCCTGGTACACAATCCCTGGTACACAGACCCTGGTACACAATCCCTGGCACACAGACCCTGGTACACAATCCCTGGTACACAGACCCTGGTACACAATCCCTGGTACACAGACCCTGGTACACAATCCCTGGTACACAGACCCTGGTACACAGACCCTGGTACACAGACCCTGGTACACAATCCCTGGTACACAGACCCTGGTACACAATCCCTGGTACACAGACCCTGGTACACAGACCCTGGTACACAGACCCTGGTACACAATCCCTGGTACACAGACCCTGGTACACAATCCCTGGTACACAGACCCTGGTACACAGACCCTGGTACACAGACCCTGGTACACCGGCCCTGGTACACAGACCCTGGTACACAATCCCTGGTACACAGACCCTGGTACACAGACCCTGGTACACCGGCCCTGGTACACAGACCCTGGTACACAATCCCTGGTACACAGACCCTGGTACACAATCCCTGGTACACAGACCCTGGTACACAATCCCTGGTACACAGACCCTGGTACACAGTCCCTGGTACACAGACCCTGGTACACAATCCCTGGTACACAGACCCTGGTACACAGACCCTGGTACACAGACCCTGGTACACAATCCCTGGTACACAGACCCTGGTACACAATCCCTGGTACACAGACCCTGGTACACAGACCCTGGTACACAGACCCTGGTACACAGACCCTGGTACACAATCCCTGGTACACAGACCCTGGTACACAATCCCTGGTACACAGACCCTGGTACACAGACCCTGGTACACAAACCCTGGTACACCGGCCCTGGTACACCGACCCTGGTACACAATCCCGGGTACACAGACAGACCCTGGTACACAGACCCTGGTACACCGGCCCTGGTACACAGACCCTGGTACACAATCCCTGGTACACAGACCCTGGTACACAATCCCTGGTACACAGACCCTGGTACACAATCCCTGGTACACAGACCCTGGTGCACAATCCCTGGTACACAGACCCTGGTACACAATCCCTGGTACACAGACCCTGGTACACAGACCCTGGTACACAGACCCTGGTACACAATCCCTGGTACACAGACCCTGGTACACAATCCCTGGTACACAGACCCTGGTACACAATCCCTGGTACACAGACCCTGGTACACAATCCCTGGTACACAGACCCTGGTACACAGACCCTGGTACACCGGCCCTGGTACACAGACCATGGTACACAATCCCTGGTACACAGACCCTGGTACACAGACCCTGGTACACAATCCCTGGTACACAGACCCTGGTACACAATCCCTGGTACACAGACCCTGGTACACAGACCCTGGTACACCGGCCCTGGTACACAGACCATGGTACACAATCCCTGGTACACAGACCCTGGTACACAATCAGTGGTACACAGACCCTGGTACACAGACCCTGGTACACAGACCCTGGTACACAATCCCTGGTACACAGACCCTGGTACACAATCCCTGGTACACAGACACTGGTACACAGACCCTGGTACACAGACCCTGGTACACAATCCCTGGTACACAGACCCTGGTACACAATCCCTAGTACACAGACCCTGGTACACAATCCCTGGTACACAGACCCTGGTACACAATCCGTGGTACACCGGCCCTGGTTTGGAAATTCCAGCTCCGAGATTGAGCGCCTGATAGAGCTCTCATGAGAAGACCTTATCCAGGGTCCGTGTAAGCTTGACTTCTAACCCCAGTTGTGAGGAGTCAAGGAGAGCACAGCGTTAAGCTGGTATTGAAGACCCAGCTGGAGGAATTGTGTGGCTCCTGGAGGTGTGACCTATTAATGAAATTATTAGTGGAATTATTAGTGGGGCTATTAGCAACACGGACGTAATTAACACTAATCAAGTGAGAAAACAAATATTGAGATTAAAATGGGGAAGATTGTCCCATGACTCATGTGAATCTTAGCTGTCTCATGCACTGAGATGTACGTACGTGCTCCCCACTTGTACGTGCTCCCCACTTGTACGTGCTCGCCACGTGTACGTGCTCGCCACGTATACGTGCTCTCGACGTACACACAAGCAAGAGGTATACTCCCCCTGGAATATATACCAAGTGTTATGCGCGTGTAATTCGGGGGATTTAATCTCCTGTATTAAATTTCCAGAATAATTGAAAATGTACGATCGTGTGTGATTAAATTATTATTATTAGTAGTAGTAATTGTTTTTATTGTTTATTAGTAGTTGTAGTTGTGGTGGTGGTGGTGGTGGTGGTGGTGGTGGTGGTGGTGTGGTGGTGGTGGTGGTGGTGGTGGTGGTGGTGGAAGGTGGTGGTGGTGGTGGTGGTGGTGGTGGTGGAGGTGGTAGGTGGTGGTGGTGGTGGTGGTGGTGGTGGTGGTGGTGGTGGTGGTGGTGGTGGTGGTGGTGGTGGTGGTGGTGGTGGTGGTGGAGTGGTGGTGGTGGTGGTGGTGGTGGTGGTGGTAGGTGGTGGTGGTGGTAGGTGGTGGTGGTGGTAGGTGGTAGGTGGTGGTGGTGGTAGGTGGTGGTGGTGGTGGTGGTGGTGGTGGTGGTGGTGTGGTGGTGGATGGTGGTGGTGGTGGTGGTGGTGGTGGTGGTGGTGGTGGTGGTGGTGGTGGTGGTGGTGGTGGCGGTGGTGGTGGTGGTGGTGGTGGTGGTGGTGGTGGTGGTGGTGGTGGTGGTGGTGGTGTAGTAGTAGTAGTAGTAGCAGTAGTAGTAGTAGTAGTAGTAGTAGTAGTAGTAGTAGTGGTAGTAGTAGTAGTAGTAGTAGTAGTAGTAGTAGCAGTAGTAGTAGTAGTGGTAGCAGTAGTAGTTTTTGTAGTTGAAAAATGAATGGTAATAAGAGTGAGAATAGGATGGTGTTATATGGGAGAGAGAGACAGTAGGAGAGACAGTAGGAGAGACAGTAGGAGAGACAGTAGGAGAGATGGCAGGAGAGACAGTAGGAGAGATGGCAGGAGAGACAGTAGGAGAGACAGTAGGAGAGACAGTAGGAGAGACAGTAGGAGAGACAGTAGGAGAGACAGTAGGAGAGACAGTAGGAGAGATGGCAGGAGAGACAGTAGGAGAGACAGTAGGAGAGACAGTAGGAGAGACAGTAGGAGAGATGGCAGGAGAGACAGTAGGAGAGACAGTAGGAGAGACAGTAGGAGAGACAGTAGGAGAGACAGTAGGAGAGACAGTAGGAGAGACAGTAGGAGAGATGGCAGGAGAGACAGTAGGAGAGACAGTAGGAGAGACAGTAGGAGAGATGGCAGGAGAGACAGTAGGAGAGACAGTAGGAGAGACAGTAGGAGAGATGGCAGGAGAGACAGTAGGAGAGACAGTAGGAGAGACAGTAGGAGAGACAGTAGGAGAGACAGTAGGAGAGACAGTAGGAGAGACAGTAGGAGAGACAGTAGGAGAGACAGTAGGAGAGGCAGTAGGAGAGACAGTAGGAGAGATGGCAGGAGAGACATTAGGAGAGACAGTAGGAGAGACAGTAGGAGAGACAGTAGGAGAGACAGTAGGAGAGACAGTAGGAGAGACAGTAGGAGAGACAGTAGGAGAGACAGTAGGAGAGACAGTAGGAGAGACAGTACGAGAGACAGTAGGAGAGACAGCAGGAGAGACAGTAGGAGAGACAGTAGGAGAGACAGTAGGAGAGACAGTAGGAGAGACAGCAGGAGAGACAGTAGGAGAGACAGTAGGAGAGACAGTAGGAGAGATGGCAGGAGAGACAGTAGGAGAGACAGTAGGAGAGACAGTAGGAGAGGCAGTAGGAGAGACAGTAGGAGAGACAGTACGAGAGACAGTAGGAGAGACAGTAGGAGAGACAGTACGAGAGACAGTAGGAGAGACAGTAGGAGAGACAGTAGGAGAGACAGTAGGAGAGACAGTAGGAGAGACAGTAGGAGAGACAGTAGGAGAGACAGTAGGAGAGACAGTACGAGAGACAGTAGGAGAGACAGTAGGAGAGACAGTAGGAGAGACAGTACGAGAGACAGTAGGAGAGACAGTAGGAGAGACAGTAGGAGAGACAGTACGAGAGACAGTAGGAGAGACAGTAGGAGAGACAGTACGAGAGACAGTAGGAGAGACAGTACGAGAGACAGTAGGAGAGACAGTAGGAGAGACAGTACGAGAGACAGTAGGAGAGACAGTAGGAGAGACAGTACGAGAGACAGTAGGAGAGACAGTACGAGAGACAGTAGGAGAGACAGTAGGAGAGACAGTACGAGAGACAGTAGGAGAGACAGTAGGAGAGACAGTAGGAGAGACAGTAGGAGAGACAGTACGAGAGACAGTAGGAGAGACAGTACGAGAGACAGTAGGAGAGACAGTAGGAGAGACAGTAGGAGAGACAGTACGAGAGACAGTAGGAGAGACAGTAGGAGAGACAGTAGGAGAGACAGTAGGAGAGACAGTACGAGAGACAGTAGGAGAGACAGTAGGAGAGACAGTACGAGAGACAGTAGGAGAGACAGTACGAGAGACAGTAGGAGAGACAGTAGGAGAGACAGTAGGAGAGACAGTACGAGAGACAGTAGGAGAGACAGTAGGAGAGACAGTAGGAGAGACAGTAGGAGAGACAGTACGAGAGACAGTAGGAGAGACAGCAGGAGAGACAGTAGGAGAGACAGTAGGAGAGACAGTAGGAGAGACAGTAGGAGAGACAGTACGAGAGACAGTAGGAGAGATGGCAGGAGAGACAGTAGGAGAGACAGTAGGAGAGATGGCAGGAGAGACAGTAGGAGAGACAGTAGGAGAGATGGCAGGAGAGGCAGTAGGAGAGACAGTAGGAGAGACAGTAGGAGAGACAGTAGGAGAGACAGTAGGAGAGACAGTAGGAGAGACAGTAGGAGAGACAGTAGGAGAGACAGTAGGAGAGATGGCAGGAGAGACAGTAGGAGAGACAGTAGGAGAGACAGTAGGAGAGATGGCAGGAGAGACAGTAGGAGAGACAGTAGGAGAGATGGCAGGAGAGACAGTAGGAGAGACAGTAGGAGAGACAGTAGGAGAGATGGCAGGAGAGGCAGTAGGAGAGACAGTAGGAGAGACAGTAGGAGAGACAGTAGGAGAGACAGTAGGAGAGATGGCAGGAGAGACAGTAGGAGAGACAGTAGGAGAGACAGTACGAGAGACAGTAGGAGAGACAGTAGGAGAGACAGTAGGAGAGACAGTAGGAGAGACAGTACGAGAGACAGTAGGAGAGACAGTAGGAGAGACAGTAGGAGAGACAGTAGGAGAGACAGTAGGAGAGACAGTAGGAGAGATGGCAGGAGAGACAGTAGGAGAGACAGTAGGAGAGACAGTAGGAGAGACAGTAGGAGAGACAGTAGGAGAGACAGTAGGAGAGACAGTACGAGAGACAGTAGGAGAGATGGCAGGAGAGACAGTAGGAGAGACAGTAGGAGAGACAGTAGGAGAGACAGTAGGAGAGACAGTAGGAGAGACAGTAGGAGAGACAGTAGGAGAGATGGCAGGAGAGACAGTAGGAGAGACAGTAGGAGAGACAGTAGGAGAGACAGTAGGAGAGACAGTAGGAGAGACAGTAGGAGAGACAGTAGGAGAGACAGTAGGAGAGGCAGTAGGAGAGACAGTAGGAGAGACAGTACGAGAGACAGTAGGAGAGACAGTAGGAGAGACAGTAGGAGAGACAGTAGGAGAGATGGCAGGAGAGACAGTAGGAGAGACAGTAGGAGAGACAGTAGGAGAGACAGTAGGAGAGACAGGAGGAGAGATGGCAGGAGAGACAGTAGGAGAGACAGTAGGAGAGACAGTAGGAGAGACAGTAGGAGAGACAGTAGGAGAGACAGTAGGAGAGATGGCAGGAGAGACAGTAGGAGAGACAGTAGGAGAGACAGTAGGAGAGACAGTAGGAGAGACAGTAGGAGAGACAGTAGGAGAGACAGTAGGAGAGATGGCAGGAGAGACAGTAGGAGAGACAGTAGGAGAGACAGTAGGAGAGACAGTAGGAGAGACAGTAGGAGAGGCAGTAGGAGAGACAGTAGGAGAGACAGTACGAGAGACAGTAGGAGAGATGGCAGGAGAGACAGTAGGAGAGACAGTAGGAGAGACAGTAGGAGAGACAGTAGGAGAGACAGTAGGAGAGACAGTACGAGAGACAGTAGGAGAGATGGCAGGAGAGACAGTAGGAGAGACAGTAGGAGAGACAGTACGAGAGACAGTAGGAGAGACAGTAGGAGAGACAGTAGGAGAGACAGTAGGAGAGACAGTAGGAGAGACAGTAGGAGAGATGGCAGGAGAGACAGTAGGAGAGATGGCAGGAGAGACAGTAGGAGAGACAGTAGGAGAGACAGTAGGAGAGACAGTAGGAGAGACAGTAGGAGAGATGGCAGGAGAGACAGTAGGAGAGACAGTAGGAGAGACAGTAGGAGAGACAGTAGGAGAGATGGCAGGAGAGACAGTAGGAGAGACAGTAGGAGAGACAGTAGGAGAGACAGTAGGAGAGATGGCAGGAGAGACAGTAGGAGAGACAGTAGGAGAGACAGTACGAGAGACAGTAGGAGAGACAGTAGGAGAGACAGTAGGAGAGATGGCAGGAGAGGCAGTAGGAGAGACAGTAGGAGAGACAGTAGGAGAGACAGTAGGAGAGACAGTAGGAGAGACAGTAGGAGAGACAGTAGGAGAGATGGCAGGAGAGACAGTACGAGAGACAGTAGGAGAGACAGTAGGAGAGACAGTAGGAGAGACAGTAGGAGAGATGGCAGGAGAGACAGTACGAGAGACAGTAGGAGAGACAGTAGGAGAGATGGCAGGAGAGACAGTACGAGAGACAGTAGGAGAGACAGTAGGAGAGACAGTAGGAGAGATGGCAGGAGAGACAGTACGAGAGACAGTAGGAGAGACAGTAGGAGAGACAGTAGGAGAGATGGCAGGAGAGACAGTAGGAGAGACAGTAGGAGAGACAGTAGGAGAGACAGTAGGAGAGACAGTAGGAGAGACAGTAGGAGAGATGGCAGGAGAGACAGTACGAGAGACAGTAGGAGAGACAGTAGGAGAGACAGTACGAGAGACAGTAGGAGAGACAGTAGGAGAGACAGTAGGAGAGACAGTAGGAGAGACAGTAGGAGAGATGGCAGGAGAGGCAGTAGGAGAGACAGTAGGAGAGACAGTAGGAGAGACAGTAGGAGAGACAGTAGGAGAGATGGCAGGAGAGGCAGTAGGAGAGGCAGTAGGAGAGACAGTAGGAGAGACAGTACGAGAGACAGTAGGAGAGACAGTAGGAGAGACAGGAGGAGAGATGGCAGGAGAGGCAGTAGGAGAGACAGTAGGAGAGACAGTAGGAGAGACAGTACGAGAGACAGTAGGAGAGACAGGAGGAGAGATGGCAGGAGAGGCAGTAGGAGAGACAGTAGGAGAGACAGTAGGAGAGACAGTAGGAGAGACAGGAGGAGAGATGGCAGGAGAGACAGTAGGAGAGACAGTAGGAGAGACAGTAGGAGAGACAGGAGGAGAGACAGTAGGAGAGACAGTAGGAGAGATGGCAGGAGAGGCAGTAGGAGAGACAGTAGGAGAGACAGTAGGAGAGACAGTAGGAGAGACAGTAGGAGAGACAGTAGGAGAGACAGTACGAGAGACAGTAGGAGAGACAGTACGAGAGACAGTAGGAGAGACAGTAGGAGAGATGGCAGGAGAGACAGTAGGAGAGATGGCAGGAGAGGCAGTAGGAGAGACAGTAGGAGAGACAGTAGGAGAGACAGTAGGAGAGATGGCAGGAGAGGCAGTAGGAGAGACAGTAGGAGAGACAGTAGGAGAGACAGTAGGAGAGACAGTACGAGAGACAGTAGGAGAGACAGTAGGAGAGATGGCAGGAGAGACAGTAGGAGAGATGGCAGGAGAGACAGTAGGAGAGACAGTAGGAGAGACAGTAGGAGAGACAGTACGAGAGACAGTAGGAGAGACAGTAGGAGATACAGTAGGAGAGACAGTAGGAGAGATGGCAGGAGAGACAGTAGGAGAGACAGTAGGAGAGACAGTACGAGAGACAGTAGGAGAGACAGTAGGAGATACAGTAGGAGAGACAGTAGGAGAGATGGCAGGAGAGACAGTAGGAGAGACAGTAGGAGAGACAGTACGAGAGACAGTAGGAGAGACAGTACGAGAGACAGTAGGAGAGACAGTAGGAGAGACAGTAGGAGAGACAGTAGGAGAGATGGCAGGAGAGACAGTAGGAGAGACAGTAGGAGAGACAGTAGGAGATACAGTAGGAGAGACAGTAGGAGATACAGTAGGAGAGACAGTAGGAGAGACAGTAGGAGAGGCAGTAGGAGAGACAGTAGGAGAGACAGTAGGAGAGACAGTAGGAGAGACAGTAGGAGAGACAGTAGGAGAGACAGTAGGAGAGACAGTAGGAGAGACAGTAGGAGATACAGTAGGAGAGACAGTAGGAGAGACAGTAGGAGAGGCAGTAGGAGAGACAGGAGGAGAGACAGTAGGAGAGACAGTAGGAGAGACAGTAGGAGAGACAGGAGGAGAGACAGTAGGAGAGACAGTAGGAGAGACAGTAGGAGAGACAGTAGGAGAGACAGTAGGAGAGACAGTAGGAGAGACAGTAGGAGAGACAGTAGGAGAGACACTGGGTGGAACACAGTGCCAGGAATTACGGCACTCTGGCGAACGCTCTCCGGATTTACAAGAACGCTCACAGCAGCCGGATTTCCATAACAAAGCTCCGGTGGACAGAGGCTGTGGAAGAGAGGTAAGGAGAGCAGTCCCTAGTCTCCCTTCATCCCTCCCTTTTCTCCCTAATCCCCCCCTTTCCTTGCGTGCGGCCAGCAGGAACAGCTTGGTTGATAAGGCCCTGATCCACCACCAGGCCTGGTCATGGACCGGGCAGAGGGGGCGTTGACCCCCGGATCACCTTCCAGGGATACTTCTCCCTTCTTCTCCTCCTCCTCCCTTCCCCCATTCTTAATCACAACTTTATCTCCTCTTTCTTGTCTTCTCCTCTTGATCTCCTCTTTACCGCCCACACGCCCACAAAGGGCCGCCCACACGCCCACAAAGGGCCGCCCACACGCCCACAAAGGGCCGCCCACACGCCCACAAAGGGCCGCCCACACTCCCACAAAGGGCCACTCACACTCCCACAAAGGGCCACCCACACTCCCACAAAGGGCCACCCACACTCCCACAAAGGGCCGCCCACACGCCCACAAAGGGCCGCCCACACGCCCACAAAGGGCCGCCCACACACCCACAACGGGCCACTCACACTCCCACAAAGGGCCACCCACACTCCCACAAAGGGCCACCCACACTCCCACAAAGGGCCGCCCACACGCCCACAAAGGGCCGCCCACACGCCCACAAAGGGCCGCCCACACGCCCACAAAGGGCCGCCCACACGCCCACAAAGGGCCGCCGACACGCCCACAAAGGGCCGCCGACACGCCCACAAAGGGCCGCCCACACGCCCACAAAGGGCCGCCCACACGCCCACAAAGGGCCGCACACACGCCCACAAAGGGCCGCACACACGCCCACAAAGGGCCGCCCACACGCCCACACTAAAACATTTACAAGCCAAGAAATCTATGGTGCAACAGAGGCAGGAAATATTGATTAATTTGTTCAGCAATGATGTTGTTGGAACAGTTTGTTCATGTTGCTGGAACAGTTTGTTCATGTTGCTGGAACAATTTGTTCATGTTGCTGGAACAATTTGTTCATGTTGCTGGAACAGTTTGTTCATGTTGCTGGAACAGTTTGTTCATGTTGCTGGAACAATTTGTTCATGTTGCTGGAACAGTTTGTTCATGTTGCTGGAACAATTTGTTCATGTTGCTGGAACAGTTTGTTCATGTTGCTGGAACAGTTTGTTCATGTTGCTGGAACAATTTGTTCATGTTGCTGGAACAGTTTGTTCATGTTGCTGGAACAGTTTGTTCATGTTGCTGGAACAGTTTGTTCATGTTGCTGGAACAGTTTGTTCATGTTGCTGGAACAGTTTGTTCATGTTGCTGGAACAGTTTGTTCATGTTGCTGGAACAATTTGTTCATGTTGCTGGAACAGTTTGTTCATGTTGCTGGAACAGTTTGTTCATGTTGCTGGAACAGTTTGTTAATTGCAAAATATGTCACAGCCACTTTTTCTCTGTCTCTCCATCTCTACTTTCTTAATATCTCATTATCTTCCTCTCTATCTCTCTCTCTCTCTCTCTCTCTCTCTCTCTCTCTCTCTCTCTCTCTCTCTCTCTCTCTCTCTCTCTTCCTCCCTGTCTTTATCATTATCTCTCTCGCTCTTTTCCTCTCCTGCTTTCTTCCTCTGTCTCTCACTCTCATTTCTCTCTCACAGCTATCTCTCAGTTCAATATCTCTATTACTACAGAAGGGCTCTAGATCCAAGAATGCTAGTGAAGAACTCCGAATCCCAGAGCTTAATGTCAGCAGAGCTTAGACGCATTTAATTCCAGCAGAGCTCAGACACATTAAATATCAACACATCCCAGACACATTAGATATCAACACACCCCAGACACATAAGATATCAACAGATTCCAGACACATTAGATATCAACACATCCCAGACACATTAGATATTAACACATCCCAGACACATTAGATATCAACATATTCCAGACACATAAGATATCAACAGATTCCAGACACATAAGATATCAACACATCCCAGACACATTAGATATCAACACATCCCAGACACATTAGATATGAGCACATCCCAGACAAATTAGATATGAACACATCCCAGACACATAAGATATCAACAGATCCCAGACACATTAGATATCAACACATTCCAGACACATTAAATGTCAACACATCCCAGACACATCAGATATCAACACATCCCAGACACATTAGATATCAACATAACCCAGACACATTAGATATCAACATATCCCAGACACATTAGATATCAACATATCCCAGACACATTAGATATCAACATATCCCAGACACATTAGATATCAACACATCCCAGACACATTAGATATCAACACATCCCAGACACATTAGATATCAACACATCCCAGACACATTAGATATCAACACATCCCAGACACATTAGATATCAACACATCCCAGACACATTAGATATCAACACATCCCAGACACATCAGATATCAACACATCCCAGACACATTAAATATCAACACATCCCAGACACATCAGATATCAACACATCCCAGACACATTAGATATCAACACATCCCAAACACATCAGATATCAACACATCTCAGACACATCAGATATCAACACATCTCAGACACATCAGATATCAACACATGTCAGACACATCAAATATCAACACATCCCTTCCCTACATCTCTTGCAGCCTCTATTATGTCAATAGGGAAATGATTACCTCAGGTGGCCCTGGACCTGACTACCTCAGGTCTCCGACAGCCGCCTGGTTAATTGAGTCCATTTGCCAGACTGAGGCCTCGTTACCCCCCTCACTTAATCATCTTATATCCTGCAAGGGCTACCCCCTATACCTGTCCTATCCCTGTATATTCCCACTGGCTTACCAAATGTGCTCGAATTCACGGTAGTGAACGACAGAGAAATGTAGTGGACTGAGAAGTTTGTGTGTGTGGAGGAACGGCTGATGTGTGTGTGTGTGGAGGAACAAGGAACGTGTGTGTGTGTCTGTGTGTGTGTGTGTGTGTGGAGGGTCAAGGAACGTGTGTGTGTGTGTGTGGAGGAACAAGGAACGTGTGTGTGTGTGTGTGTGTGTGTCTGTGGAGGAACAAGGAACGTGTGTGTGTGGAACAAGGTGAGGCTGTGTATACATTCCGGTGTAATGAAGGAATGTAGTACAGAGAGAGAAAGAGAGAGAGAGAGAGAGAGAGAGAGAGAGAGAGAGAGAGAGAGAGAGAGAGAGAGAGAATGTTTACTCTGGAAGGATGAGTTGAATTTAGTGTCCAGAACAGAGGGGTCGACTGAGTCATGTTATTAATCCTTAATATTTACAACAACAAGAATGTCAGGTTGTTGTTGTTCCTTGTTGTTGTTGCTGTTGTTCTTGTTCCTGTTGTTGTTGTTGTTGTTATTTTCTGTTGTTGTTGCTGTTGTTCTTGTTCCTGTTGTTGTTGTTATTTTCTGTTGTTGTTGCTGTTATTCTTGTTCCTGTTGTTGTTGTTATTTTCTGTTGTTGTTGCTGTTATTCTTGTTCCTGTTGTTGTTGTTATTTTCTGTTGTTGTTGCTGTTAGTATTGTTATTTTTTATTGTTAGACTAACCATCACATACGGTTTACAGTTAAAACTTATTTCTCTTTTCGCCTTCCTTTCTTCCTATCTCTGTCTGTCTGTCTGTCTGTCTGTCTCTCTCTCTCTCTCTCTCTCTCTCTCTCTCTCTCTTTCTCTCCTCCCTTTTCCCTATCGGAAAATATAGAGCGAGGAAGATACAATAGTGGGAATGGAGATAAAAGACGAGAATGAAAAGAGGGGAATATAAAAATTGAAGAACTGGAAGTTAGTGAATGGAGAGAGAGAGAGAGAGAGAGAGAGAGAGAGAGAGAGGGAGACAGAGAGACATACAGACAGACAGACAGACAGACAGATCAGAGATAAATTCCACACAGCCGACCAGTGACTCAACACAGCCTCCTTCTTCAAGTCGCGATTAATTGGCATTCATCCCTACCTACCTTCCTCCTCCTTTCTTCCCCCTTCCCTTTCACTACCCCCTTACACCTTACCCCTTTTTCACTCCCTTTACCCATCCCTTCCCCTTTTATTTCCTCTCCCTCGTTCTTAACATCTTATCCTCCCCGTTACAGTGTCGGGATTTTGACGTGGCAATCAGTAGTTTATGACATGTATATACACTGGGTATATACACTGCATGTATATACACTGTATATACAAAGCATATACACGCAGTGAGTACATACAATAACTGCATATACACCATCTATATACAAAGTATATACACGCAGTGATTACATGCAATGTCTGCATATATACTGTGTATATACAAAAATATACATTTTAAAATCAGATACACTGTGTATATCTGAGGGATTTACAACTGTTATTTCCTATACACTATTTAACACCCTCTTACAACAAGTAGTTGTCAATCCTATCTACTACACGAGGGTCACTGAGGCTGCAAGTCACCTGTTCCCAACCTGACAAGGATGATTTAATGATTAAAACAGTGATTAATGTGAACTCTGTGTTTATGTAGTGAGAGATTAATGTTTACTCACCACCCCTCTGCTTACCCACCATCCTTCCTTACCCACCATCCTACCTTACCCACCATCCTTCCATACCCACCATCCTTCCTTACCCATCACCCTTCCTTACCTACCATCCTTCCTTACCCACCATCCTTCCTTACCCACCATCCTTCCTTACCCACCATCCTACCTTACCCACCATCCTTCCTTACCCACCATCCTTCCTTACCCACCATCCTTTACCTTTCCTTACCCACAACCTTCCATCCTACCTTACCCACCATCCTTCCTTACCCACCATCCTACCTTACCCACCATCCTTCCTTACCCTCCATCCGTCCTTACCCACCAACCTTCCTTACCCACCATCCTTCCTTACCCACCATCCTTCCTTACCCACCATCCTACCTTACCCACCATCCTTCCTTACCCACCATCCTTCCTTACCCACCATCCTTCCTTACCCACCATCCTTCCTAACCAACCAACCTTCCTTACCCACCATCCTACCTTACCCACCATCCTTCCTTACCCACCATCCATTACCCACCATTACCTTACCCACCATCCTTCCTTACCCACCATCCTTCCTTACCCACCATTACCCACCATTACCTTACCCACCATCCTTCCTTACCCACCATCCTACCTTACCCACCATCCTTCCTTACCCACCAATCTACCTTACCCACCATTACCTTACACCATCCTTCCTTACCCACCATCCTTCCTTACCCACCATCCTTCCTTACCCACCATCCTTCCTTACCCACCATCCTACCTTACCCACCATCCTACCTTACCCACCATCCTTCCTTACCCACCAATCTACCTTACCCACCATCCTTCCTTACCCACCATCCTTCCTTACCCACCATCCTTCCTTACCCACCATCCTACCTTACTCACCCATCCTTCCTTACCCACCATCTACCTTACCCACCATCCTTCCTTACCCACCATCCTTCCTTACATACCATCCTTCCTTTCCCACCATCCTTCCTTACCCACCATCCTTCCCACCATTACCTTACCATCCTTCCTTACCCACCATTACCTTACCCACCATCCTTCCTTACCCACCATCCTTCCTTACCCACCATCCTACCTTACCCACCATCCTTCCTTACCCACCATCCTTCCTTACCCACCATCCTTCCTTACCCACCATCCTTCCTTACCCACCATCCTACCTTACCCACCATCCTTCCTTACCCACCATCCTTCCTTACCCACCATCCTTCCTTACCCACCATCCTTCCTTACCTACCATCCTTCCTTACCCATCATCCTTCCTTACCCACCATCCTACCTTACCCACCATCCTTCCTTACCCACCATCCTTCCTTACCCACCATCCTACCTTACCCACCATCCTTCCTTACCCACCATCCTTCCTTACCCACCATCCTTCCTTACCCACCATCCTTCCTTACCCACCATCCTACCTTACCCACCATCCTTCCTTACCCACCATCCTTCCTTACCCACCATCCTTCCTTACCCACCATCCTTCCTTACCTACCATCCTTCCTTACCCATCATCCTTCCTTACCCACCATCCTACCTTACCCACCATCCTTCCTTACCAACCATCCTTCCTTACCCACCAACCTTCCTTACCCACCATACTTCCTTACCCACCATCCTTCCTTACCCACCATCCTTCCTTACCCAACATCCTTCTTTACCCACCATCCTTCCTTACCCACCAACCTTCCTTACCCACCATCCTTCCTTACCCACCATCCTTCCTTACCCACCATCCTTCCTTACCCAACATCCTTCCTTACCCACCATCCTTCCTTACCCACCATCCTACCTTACCCACCATCCTTCATTACCCACCATCCTACCTTACCCATCACCCTTCCTTACCTACCATCCTTCCTTACCCACCATCCTTCCTTACCCACCATCCTACCTTACTCACCATCCTTCCTTACCCACCATCCTTCCTCACCCACCATCCTTCCTTACCCACCATCCTTCCTTACATACCATCCTTCCTTTCTTACCATCCTTCCTTACCCACCATCCTTCCTTACCTACCATCCTTCCTTACCCATTACCCTTCCTTACCTACCATCCTTCCTTACCTACCATCCTTCCTTACCCACCATCCTTCCTTACCTACCATCCTTCCTTACCACCATCCTTCCTTACCTACCATCCTTCCTTACCCACCATCCTTCCCTACCCACCATCCTACCTTACCCACCATCCTTTCTTACCTACCATCCTTCCTTACCCACCATCCTTCCTTACCTACCATCCTTCCTTACCACCATCCTTCCTTACCTACCATCCTTCCTTACCCACCATCCTTCCCTACCCACCATCCTACCTTACCCACCATCCTTCCTTACCCACCACCCTTCCTTACCCACCATCCTTCCTTACCCACCATCCTTCCTTACCCACCATCCTTCCTTACCTACCATCCTTCCTTACCCACCATCCTTCCTTACCTACCATCCTTCCTTACCCACCATCCTTCCTTACCCACCATCCTACCTTACCCACTATCCTTCCTTACCCACCATCCTTCCTTACCCACCATTCTTCCTTACCCACCATCCTTCCTTACCCACCATCCTTCCTTACCCACCATCCTTCCTTATCCACCATCCTTCCTTACCCACAATCCTACCTTACCCACCATCCTATCTTACCCACCATCCTACCTTACCCACAATCCTTCCTTACCCACCATCCTTCCGTACCCACCATCCTACGTTACCCACCATCCTTCTTTACCCACCATCCTTCCTTATCCACCATCCTTCCTTACCCACCATCCTTCCTTTCCTTACCCACCATCCTTCCTTTCCTTACCCACCATCCTTCCTTACCCACCATCCTTCCTTATCCACCATCCTTCCTTACCCACCATCCTTCCTTTCCTTACCCACCATCCTTCCTTTCCTTACCCACCATCCTACCTTACCCACCATCCTTCCTTATCCACCATCCTTCCTTATCCACCATCCTTCCTTACCCACCATCCTTCCTTTCCTTACCCACCATCCTACCATCAACTTCCTTACCCACCATCCTTCCTTTCCTTACCCACCATCCTTCCTTTCCTTACCCACCATCCTTCCTTACCCACCATCCTTCCTTATCCACCATCCTTCCTTACCCACCATCCTTCCTTACCCACCATCCTTCCTTCCCCACCATCCTTCCTTATCCACCATCCTTCCTTACCCACCATCCTTCCTTTCCTTACCCACCATCCTTCCTTATCCACCATCCTTCCTTACCCACCATCCTTCCTTTCCTTACCCACCATCCTTCTTTATCCACCATCCTTCCTTACCCATCATCCTTCCTTTCCTTACCCACCATCCTTCCTTATCCACCATCCTTCCTTACCCACCATCCTTCCTTCCCTTACCCACCATCCTTCCTTACCCACCATCCTTTCTTTCCTTACCCACCATCCTTCCTTATCAACTATCCTTCCTTACCCACCATCCTTCCTTTCCTTACCCACCATCCTTCTTTATCCACCATCCTTCCTTACCCACCATCCTTCCTTTCCTTATCCACCATCCTTCCTTACCCACCATCCTTCCTTACCCACCATCCTTCCTTACCCACCATCCTTCCTTACCCACCATCCTTCCTTACCTACCATCCTTCCTTACACATTACCCTTCCTTACCTACCATCCTTCCTTACCCACCATCCTTCCTTACCTACCATCCTTCCTTACCCACCATCCTTCCTTACCTACCATCCTTCCTTACCCACCATCCTTCCTTACCTACCATCCTTTCTTACCCACCATCCTTCCTTACCTACCATCCTTCCTTACCCACCATCCTTCCTTACTTACCATCCTTCCTTATCCACCATCCTACCTTACCCACCATCCTTCCTTACCCACCATCCTTCCTTACCCACCATCCTTCCTTACCTACCATCCTTCCTTACCCACCATCCTACCTTACCCACCATCCTTCCTTACCAACCATCCTTCCTTACCCACCATCCTTCCTTATCCACCATCCTACCTTACCCACCATCCTTCCTTACCCACCATCCTTCCTTACCAACCATCCTTCCTTACCTACCATCCTTCCTTACCCACCATCCTACCTTACCCACCATCCTTCCTTACCAACCATCCTTCCTTACCCACCATCCTTCCTTATCCACCATCCTACCTTACCCACCATCCTTCCTTACCCACCATCCTTCCTTACCAACCATCCTTCCTTACCTACCATCCTTCCTTACCCACCATCCTACCTTACCCACCATCCTTCCTTACCAACCATCCTTCCTTACCCACCATCCTTCCTTACCCACCATCCTTCCTTATCCACCATCCTTCCTTACCCACCATCCTTCCTTACCCACCATCCTTCCTTATCCACCATCCTTCCTTACCCACCATCCTTCCTTACCCACCATCCTTCCTTACCCACCATCCTTCCTTACCCACCATCCTTCCTTACCCACCATCCTTCCTTATCCACCATCCTTCCTTACCCACCATCCTTCCTTACCCACCATCCTTCCTTACCCACCATCCTTCCTTACCCACCATCCTTCCTTACCCACCATCCTTCCTTATCCACCATCCTTCCTTTAGAGTTTAGACGATCAATCTTGGTGTTTCCTTCGTCTTAAAATGTTTTTCTGTGATTTATTTAATGTGTCTCTCTTTCACACGCTTCTAAAGTAATCTAATGTAATTGATTCTCTCCTCCTCTCATATATATATATATATATATATATATATATATATATATATATATATATATATATATATATATATATATATATATATATATATATATATATATATATATATATATATATATATATATATATATATGTATATATATATATATATATATATATATATATATATATATATATATATATATATATATATATATATATATATATATATATATATACGTAAATATATGTGTGTGTGTGTTTGTGTGTACTCACCTATTTGTGGTTGCAGGGGTCGAGTCTTTGCTCCTGGCCCCGCCTCTTCTCCGGTTGCTACTGGGTCCTCTCTCTCCCTGTTCCACGAGCTTTATCAAACCTCGTCTTAAAACTGTGTATGGTTCCTGCCTCCACTACGTCACTATTTAGGCTATTTCACTTCCTGACAACTCTATGACTGAAGAAATACTTCCTAACATCCCTTTGACTCATCTGAGTCTTCAACTTCCAATTGTGACCTCTTGTTTCTGTGTCCCATCTCTGGAATATCCTGTCTTTGTCCACCTTGTCTATTCCGCACTGTTTCTTATGTCGTTATCATGTCTTCCCTGACTCTCCTGTCCTCCAGTGTTGTCAGGCCGATTTCCCTTAACCTTTCTTCATAGGACATAAGTCTCCCCTTAGCTCTAGCCACAAGAGGCCTCTCTGGTCTGCCATCTAATGGGAATGACAGTCTTGTCGGGCTCAGGCAACCCTACCCTTGCACTTTCTATAATTTCTTGACGCGCGTGATCAAGTGTGGGTTCCAAATAGATGCTGCATACTCCAACATGGGCCTGACGTACACGGTGTACAGTGTCTTGAACGATTTCTTGCTAAGGTATCGGAACGCTGTTCTCAGGTTTGCCAGGCGCCCATATGCTGCAGCAGTTATCTGGTTGATGTGTACTTCCGGAGACATGCTCGGTGTTATACTCACCCCAAGATCTTTTTCCTTGAGCGAGGTTTGCAGTCTTTGGCCACCTAGCCTATACTCCGTCTGCGGTCTTCTCTGCCCTTCCCCTATCTTCATGACTTTGCATTTGACGGGGTTAAATTCGAGAAGCCAGTTGCTGGACCAGGTGTCCAGTCTGTCCATGTCTCTTTGAAGTCCTGGCTGATCCTCATCTAATTTAATTCTCCTCATTAACTTCACATCATCTGCAAACAGGGACACTTCTGAGTCTAACCCTTCCATCATGTCATTCACATATACCAAAAATAGCACTGGTCCTAGGACCGACCCCTGTGGGACCCCGCTCGTCACAGGTGCCCACTGTGATACCTCATTACGTACCATGACTCGTTGTTGCCTCCCTGTCAGGTATTCTTTGATCCATTGCAGTGCCCTTCCTGTTATATGTGCCTGATCCTCTAGCTTCTGCACTAATCTCTTGTTAGGAACTGTGTCAAAGGCCTTCTTGCAGTCCAAGAAGATGCAATCAACCCACCCCTCACTCTCATGTCTTACTTTTGTTACTTTATCATAAAACTCCAGAAGGTTTGTGACACAGGATTTGCCTTCCATGAATCCGTGCAGGTTGGCGTTTATACTCTTGTTCCGTTCCAGGTGTTCCACCGCTCTCCTCCTCATAATCTTCTCCATAACTTTGCATACTATACATGTCAGTGACACTGGTCTATAGTTTAGTGCCTCTTTTCTGTCTCCTTTTTTAAAAATGGGAACTACATTTGCCGTCTTCCATACCTCAGGTAGTTGCCCAGTTTCCAGGGATGTGTTGAAGATTGTGGTAAGTGGCACACACAACATATCCGCTCCCTCTCTAAGGACCCACTGGGAGATGTTGTCCGGTCCCATTGCCTTTGAGGTATCGATGTCCTTTAGCAGCTTCTTCACCTCCTCCTCATTTGTATGTATGTCATCCAACACTTGTTGGTACATTCCTTGCTGGTGTCCCCATCTGGTCTGTCCTCCCAGAGGCCTTCCTGTCTCCACTGTAAATACTTCCTTAAATCTCGTGTTGAGCTCCTCACATACCTCTTGATCGTTTCTTGTGAGTTCCCCACCTTCTTTCCTCAGCGTTATCACCTGGTCTTTGACTGTTGTCTTCCTCCTGATGTGGCTATACAGCAGTTTCGGGTCAGACTTGACTTTCGATGCTATGTCGTTTTCGCACTGTCGCTGGGCCTCCCTCCTTATCTGTGCGTACTCGTTTCTGGATCTTCTACTAATCTCCTTATTTTCCTGAGTCCTTTGCCTCCTGTACCTTTTCCATTCTCTGGTGCACTTAGTTTTTGCCTCCCTACACCTTCGGGTAAACCAAGGACTCGCTTTGGTCTTCCTATTATTTCTGTTTCCCTTGGAACAAACCTTTCCTCTGCCTCCTTGCACTTTGTTGCTACATATTCCATCATCTCGTTTACTGATTTTCCTACCATTTCTCTGTCCCACTGAACCTCCTACAGGAAGTTCCTCATACCTGTGTAGTCCCCCCTTTTATAGTTTGCCTTTTCCCATTCTATTCTTACCTTCTCCACTTGTAACTCTACTATATAATCAAAACTCAGAACCACATGATCGCTAGCTCCAAGGAGCCTCTCGTAAGTGATATCCTCAATGTCTGAACTGCTCAGGGTGAACACAAGATCCAGTCTTGCTGGCTCATCCTCCCCTCTCTCTCTGGTTGTGTCCCTGACACGTTGATGCATGAGGCTTTCAAGTACCACATCCATCATCTTGGCTCTCCATGTTTCGGGACCCCCATGTGGCTCCAGGTTTTCGAAGTCGATCTCCCTGTGGTTGAAATCGCCCATTACCAGTAACTTTGCTGTGTGTGTGTGTGTGTGTGTGTACTCACCTAGTTGTACTCACCTAGTTGAGGTTGCGGGGGTCGAGTCCGAGCTCCTGGCCCCGCCTCTTCACTGATCGCTACTAGGTCACTCTCCCTGAACCGTGAGCTTTATCATACCTCTGCTTAAAGCTATGTATGGATCCTGCCTCCACTACATCGCTTCCCAAACTATTCCACTTGCTGACTACTCTGTGGCTGAAGAAATACTTCCTAACATCCCTGTGATTCATCTGTGTCTTCAGCTTCCAACTGTGTCCCCTTGTTACTGTGTCCAATCTCTGGAACAGCCTGTCTTTGTCCACCTTGTCAATTCCTCTCAGTATTTTGTATGTCGTTATCATGTTCCCCCTATCTCTCCTGTCTTCCAGTGTCGTCAGGTTGATTTCCCTTAACCTCTCCTCGTAGGACATACCTCTTAGCTCTGGGACTAGTCTTGTTGCAAACCTTTGCACTTTCTCTAGTTTCTTTACGTGTATGTGTGCGTGCGTGTGTGTGTGTGTGTGTGTGTGTGTGTGTGTGTGTGTGTGTGTGTGTGTGTGTGTGTGTGTGTGTGTGTGTGTGTGTGTGTGTGTGTGTGTGTGTGTGTGTGTGTGTGTGTGTGTGTGTGTGTGTGTGTGTGTGTGTGTGTGTGTGTGTGTTCGTATATAAATACAGAACAACCACTGTGAAAAAAAAAAACTGGTACACCAAGCGGTTTCGTGATTTCGGTGATACCATCAGAGGCTAGTATCACCTGAAACCAGTTTCAGAAGGTTTCAACCTGGCTGTCTCTCTCTCTCTCTCTCAGGTTCTAGTTGATGCAACATTGATTACCTTCAGCTGTGTCAATACAGCATCACTGGCCTTAATATTTATCTTACCTCGGTATATACTTTACGCTGCTCCTGCCACACCAAAAATTCGCTTATTTTTTTCCTGACTGACAAAAATATATGTACTGGAATAATTAGCAGAGAGCAGGTAACTAGCAGAGAGCAGGTAATTAGCAGAAAGTAAGTAAATAGCAGAGTAAGTAATTAGAAGAGAGCATGCAATTAGCAGAGTAGGTAATTAGCAGAGAGTAGGTAATTAGTAGAGAGTAGGTAATTAGCAGAATAAATAATTAGTAGAGAGTAGATAATTAGCAGGGAGTGAGTAATTAGCAAAGTAATTAGAAGAGATCCTGCAATTAGCAGGGAGTACATAGCAGAGATTAGGTAATTAGTAGAGAGTAGGTAGTTAGAAGAATTCAGGTAATTAGTATAGTTCAGGTAATTAGCAGAGAATAGATAACAGTATCTCCAGTCTTCGAGTGTAATTAACTGTTGTTCAACAGGTGTTTAGGGGCTATTTTTCTCTGACATATTTGAGTCTACTGTCTCATGGCTGTATTATACCACCAGTCCTTGAATATACCGTAAGTCCGTGAATATACCACCAGTCCTTGAATATACCGTAAGTCCGTGAATATACCACCAGTCCTTGAATATACCGTAAGTCCGTGAATATACCACCAGTCCTTGAATATACCGTAAGTCCGTGAATATACCACCAGTCCTTGAATATACCGTAAGTCCGTGAATATACCACCAGTCCTTGAATATACCGTAAGTCCGTGAATATACCACCAGTCCTTGAATATACCGTAAGTCCGTGAATATACCACCAGGCTTTGAATATACCACCAGTCCTTGAATATACCACCAGTCCTTGAATATACCACCAGTCCTTGAATATACCGTAAGTCCGTGAATATACCACCAAGCTTTGAATATACCACAAGTCCTTGAATATACCACCAGTCCTTGAATATACCACCAGTCCGTGAATATACCACCAGTCCTTGAATATACCGTAAGTCCGTGAATATACCACCAGTCCTTGAATATACCGTAAGTCCGTGAATATACCACCAAGCTTTGAATATACCACAAGTCCTTGAATATACCACCAGTCCTTGAATATACCACCAGTCCGTGAATATACCACCAGTCCGTGAATATACCACCAGTCCGTGAATATACCACCAGTCCGTGAATATACCACCAGTCCGTGAATATACCACCAGTCCTTGAATATATCACAAGTCCGTGAATATACCACCAGTCCTTGAATATACCATAAGTCCGTGAATATACCACCAGTCTGTGAATATGCCACCAGTCCTTGAATATACCACCAGTCCGTGAATATACCACCAGTCCTTAAATATACCACCAGTGTTTGAATATACCATAAGTCCGTGAATATACCACCAGTCCGTGAATATACCACCCGTCCTTAAATATACCACCAGTCCGTGAATATACCACCAGTCCGTGAATATACCACCAGTCCGTGAATATACCACCAGTCCCATGAACTTGCCCAAATTCACTTCCATTTTAGAAGTATCTGAAGATACAATCGCTGGAAAAGTGTGTCTCTCTTCCTGGCAGTGCCAGCCACCAGCCTGACATCCCATCCACAAACTTTGGCACTGCTTGTGGCACCTCTAGTGACACTGCTACTGGCACTACTGCCGCTGCGACTGGCACTACTACCACTGCTACTGGCACTACCACCACTGCTACTGGCACTGCCACTGCCACTGGCACTACCACCTCTGCTGCTGGCACTGCCACCACTGCACCAGCCTGGAGGCAGGAAGAGGAAGTAGACAATGTGTCCAGGGGTGGTAGGAGAGACAGGTGTGGAAGACTATGTGTCCAGGTGTGGTAGGAGAGACAGGTGTGGAAGACTATGTGTCCAGGTGTGGTAGGAGAGACAGGTGTGGAAGACTATGTGTCCAGGTGTGGTAGGAGAGACAGGTGTGGAAGACTATGTGTCCAGGTGTGGTAGGAGAGACAGGTGTGGAAGACTATGTGTCCAGGTGTGGTAGGAGAGACAGGTGTGGAAGACTATGTGTCCAGGTGTGGTACTAGAGACAGGTGTGGAAGACTATGTGTCCAGGTGTGGTAGGAGAGACAGGTGTGGAAGACTATGTGTCCAGGGGTGGTAGGAAAGACAGGTGTGGAAGACTATGTGTCCAGGGGTGGTAGGAGAGACAGGTGTGGAAGACAGTGTGTCCAGGGGTGGTAGGAGAGGCAGGTGTGGAAGACTATGTGTCCAGGGGTGATAGGAGAGACAGGTGTGGGAGACAGTGTGTCCAGGGGTGGTAGGAGATACAGGTGTGGAAGACTATGTGTCCAGGTGTGGTAGGAGAGACAGGTGTGGAAGACTATGTGTCCAGGGGTGGTAGGAGAGACAGGTGTGGAAGACTATGTGTCCAGGTGTGGTAGGAGAGACAGGTGTGGAAGACTATGTGTCCAGGTGTGGTAGGAGAGACAGGTGTGGAAGACTATGTGTCCAGGGATGGTAGGAGAGACAGGTGTGGAAGACTATGTGTCCAGGGATGGTAGGAGAGACAGGTGTGGAAGACTATGTGTCCAGGTGTGGTAGGAGAGACAGGTGTGGAAGACTATGTGTCCAGGGATGGTAGGAGAGACAGGTGTGGAAGACTATGTGTCCAGGTGTGGTAGGAGAGACAGGTGTGGAAGACTATGTGTCCAGGTGTGGTAGGAGAGACAGGTGTGGAAGACAGTGTGTCCAGGGATGGTAGGAGAGACAGGTGTGGAAGACTATGTGTCCAGGTGTGGTAGGAGAGACAGGTGTGGAAGACAGTGTGTCCAGGTGTGGTAGGAGAGACAGGTGTGGAAGACTATGTGTCCAGGGATGGTAGGAGAGACAGGTGTGGAAGACTATGTGTCCAGGTGTGGTAGGAGAGACAGGTGTGGAAGACTATGTGTCCAGGTGTGGTAGGAGAGACAGGTGTGGAAGACTATGTGTCCAGGTGTGGTAGGAGAGACAGGTGTGGAAGACTATGTGTCCAGGTGTGGTAGGAGAGACAGGTGTGGAAGACTATGTGTCCAGGTGTGGTAGGAGAGACAGGTGTGGAAGACTATGTGTCCAGGGGTGGTAGGAGAGACAGGTGTGGAAGACTATGTGTCCAGGGATGGTAGGAGAGACAGGTGTGGAAGACTATGTGTCCAGGTGTGGTAGGAGAGACAGGTGTGGAAGACTATGTGTCCAGGTGTGGTAGGAGAGACAGGTGTGGAAGACTATGTGTCCAGGGATGGTAGGAGAGACAGGTGTGGAAGACTATGTGTCCAGGTGTGGTAGGAGAGACAGGTGTGGAAGACTATGTGTCCAGGTGTGGTAGGAGAGACAGGTGTGGAAGACTATGTGTCCAGGTGTGGTAGGAGAGACAGGTGTGGAAGACTATGTGTCCAGGTGTGGTAGGAGAGACAGGTGTGGAAGACTATGTGTCCAGGTGTGGTAGGAGAGACAGGTGTGGAAGACCATGTGTCCAGGGGTGGTAGGAGAGACAGGTGTGGAAGACAGTGTGTCCAGGGGTGGTAGGAGAGACAGGTGTGGAAGACAGTGTGTCCAGGGGTGGTAGGAGAGACAGGTGTGGAAGACAGTGTGTCCAGGGGTGGTAGGAGAGACAGGTGTGGAAGACAGTGTGTCCAGGGGTGGTAGGAGAGACAGGTGTGGAAGACTATGTGTCCAGGTGTGGTAGGAGAGACAGGTGTGGAAGACTATGTGTCCAGGTGTGGTAGGAGAGACAGGTGTGGAAGACTATGTGTCCAGGTGTGGTAGGAGAGACAGGTGTGGAAGACTATGTGTCCAGGTGTGGTAGGAGAGACAGGTGTGGAAGACTATGTGTCCAGGGGTGGTAGGAAAGACAGGTGTGGAAGACTATGTGTCCAGGGGTGGTAGGAGAGACAGGTGTGGAAGACTATGTGTCCAGGTGTGGTAGGAGAGACAGGTGTGGAAGACTATGTGTCCAGGTGTGGTAGGAGAGACAGGTGTGGAAGACTATGTGTCCAGGTGTGGTAGGAGAGACAGGTGTGGAAGACTATGTGTCCAGGTGTGGTAGGAGAGACAGGTGTGGAAGACTATGTGTCCAGGGATGGTAGGAGAGACAGGTGTGGAAGACTATGTGTCCAGGTGTGGTAGGAGAGACAGGTGTGGAAGACTATGTGTCCAGGTGTGGTAGGAGAGACAGGTGTGGAAGACTATGTGTCCAGGTGTGGTAGGAGAGACAGGTGTGGAAGACTATGTGTCCAGGTGTGGTAGGAGAGACAGGTGTGGAAGACTATGTGTCCAGGTGTGGTAGGAGAGACAGGTGTGGAAGACAGTGTGTCCAGGGGTGGTAGGAGAGACAGGTGTGGAAGACAGTGTGTCCAGGGGTGGTAGGAGAGACAGGTGTGGAAGACAGTGTGTCCAGGGGTGGTAGGAGAGACAGGTGTGGAAGACAGTGTGTCCAGGGGTGGTAGGAGAGACAGGTGTGGAAGACAGTGTGTCCAGGGGTGGTAGGAGAGACAGGTGTGGAAGACTATGTGTCCAGGTGTGGTAGGAGAGACAGGTGTGGAAGACTATGTGTCCAGGTGTGGTAGGAGAGACAGGTGTGGAAGACTATGTGTCCAGGTGTGGTAGGAGAGACAGGTGTGGAAGACTATGTGTCCAGGTGTGGTAGGAGAGACAGGTGTGGAAGACTATGTGTCCAGGGGTGGTAGGAAAGACAGGTGTGGAAGACTATGTGTCCAGGGGTGGTAGGAGAGACAGGTGTGGAAGACTATGTGTCCAGGTGTGGTAGGAGAGACAGGTGTGGAAGACTATGTGTCCAGGTGTGGTAGGAGAGACAGGTGTGGAAGACTATGTGTCCAGGTGTGGTAGGAGAGACAGGTGTGGAAGACTATGTGTCCAGGTGTGGTAGGAGAGACAGGTGTGGAAGACTATGTGTCCAGGGGTGGTAGGAAAGACAGGTGTGGAAGACTATGTGTCCAGGGGTGGTAGGAGAGACAGGTGTGGAAGACCATGTGTCCAGGTGTGGTAGGAGAGACAGGTGTGGAAGACTATGTGTCCAGGTGTGGTAGGAGAGACAGGTGTGGAAGACTATGTGTCCAGGTGTGGTAGGAGAGACAGGTGTGGAAGACTATGTGTCCAGGTGTGGTAGGAGAGACAGGTGTGGAAGACTATGTGTCCAGGTGTGGTAGGAGAGACAGGTGTGGAAGACTATGTGTCCAGGTGTGGTAGGAGAGACAGGTGTGGAAGACTATGTGTCCAGGTGTGGTAGGAGAGACAGGTGTGGAAGACTATGTGTCCAGGTGTGGTAGGAGAGACAGGTGTGGAAGACTATGTGTCCAGGGGTGGTAGGAGAGACAGGTGTGGAAGACTATGTGTCCAGGTGTGGTAGGAGAGACAGGTGTGGAAGACTATGTGTCCAGGTGTGGTAGGAGAGACAGGTGTGGAAGACTATGTGTCCAGGTGTGGTAGGAGAGACAGGTGTGGAAGACTATGTGTCCAGGGGTGGTAGGAGAGACAGGTGTGGAAGACCATGTGTCCAGGTGTGGTAGGAGAGACAGGTGTGGGAGACTGTGTGTCCAGGTGTGGTAGGAGAACCAGGTGTGGGAGACTGTGTGTCCAGGTGTGGTAGGAGAACCAGGTGTGGGAGACTGTGTGTCCAGGTGTGGTAGGAGAGACAGGTGTGGAAGACAGTGTGTCCAGGGGGGTAGGAGAGACAGGTGTGGGAGACAGTGTGTCCAGGGGTGGTAGGAGAACCAGGTGTGGGAGACTGTGTGTCCAGGTGTGGTAGGAGAACCAGGTGTGGGAGACTGTGTGTCCAGGTGTGGTAGGAGAACCAGGTGTGGGAGACTGTGTGTCCAGGTGTGGTAGGAGAACCAGGTGTGGGAGACTGTGTGTCCAGGTGTGGTAGGAGAACCAGGTGTGGAAGACTATGTGTCCAGGTGTGGTAGGAGAACCAGGTGTGGGAGACAGTGTGTCCAGGGGTGGTAGGAGAACCAGGTGTGGGAGACTGTGTGTCCAGGGGTGGTAGGAGAACCAGGTGTGGGAGACTGTGTGTCCAGGTGTGGTAGGAGAACCAGGTGTGGGAGACTGTGTGTCCAGGGGTGGTAGGAGAACCAGGTGTGGGAGACTGTGTGTCCAGGGGTGGTAGGAGAACCAGGTGTGGGAGACTGTGTGTCCAGGGGTGGTAGGAGAACCAGGTGTGGGAGACTGTGTGTCCAGGAGTGGTAGGAGGACCAGGTGTGGGAGACTGTGTGTCCAGGGGTGGTAGGAGGACCAGGTGTGGGAGACTGTGTGTCCAGGGGTGGTAGGAGGACCAGGTGTGGGAGTCAGTGTGTCCAGGGGTGGTAGGAGGACCAGGTGTGGGAGACTGTGTGTCCAGGGGTGGTAGGAGAACCAGGTGTGGGAGACTGTGTGTCCAGGTGTGGTAGGAGAACCAGGTGTGGCAGACTTTGTGTCCAGGTGTGGTAGGAGAACCAGGTGTGGGAGACTGTGTGTCCAGGTGTGGTAGGAGAACCAGGTGTGGGAGACTGTGTGTCCAGGTGTGGTAGGAGAACCAGGTGTGGGAGACTGTGTGTCCAGGGGTGGTAGGAGAACCAGGTGTGGGAGACTGTGTGTCCAGGGGTGGTAGGAGAACCAGGTGTGGGAGACTGTGTGTCCAGGGGTGGTAGGAGAACCAGGTGTGGGAGACTGTGTGTCCAGGGGTGGTAGGAGAACCAGGTGTGGGAGTCAGTGTGTCCAGGGGTGGTAGGAGAACCAGGTGTGGGAGACTGTGTGTCCAGGGGTGGTAGGAGAACCAGGTGTGGGAGTCAGTGTGTCCAGGGGTGGTAGGAGAACCAGGTGTGGGAGACTGTGTGTCCAGGGGTGGTAGGAGAACCAGGTGTGGGAGACTGTGTGTCCAGGGGTGGTAGGAGAACCAGGTGTGGGAGTCAGTGTGTCCAGGGGTGGTAGGAGAACCAGGTGTGGGAGACTGTGTGTCCAGGGGTGGTAGGAGAACCAGGTGTGGGAGTCAGTGTGTCCAGGGGTGGTAGGAGGACCAGGTGTGGGAGTCAGTGTGTCCAGGGGTGGTAGGAGGACCAGGTGTGGGAGTCAGTGTGTCCAGGGGTGGTAGGAGAACCAGGTGTGGGAGACTGTGTGTCCAGGCTAGCCTCAAACTTTATAACTGGCGTAAAGAAACAAACCCAAACTTTCTCCCACGAAAAATTCCTCTGCGTGTGTTTTTAACGAAGCGGTACGTGATGAATCACTAATTGTGACGCTATTTTGGTCTTGTCGGAAAGAACACACACAGGCTACGAATAAACAGAGAACGTAAAGACGAAGAAGAAAATGACAATAACAACAATAATAATAATAATAATAATAATAATAATAATAATAATAATAGTAATAATAATTGTAATAATAACAATCGCTTCGTGGAAGTCCGGTAACAGTGCGGGTCACCTGTTCTTTAACGTCAGTTAAATACGCCTTGTATAGGCTTTCTAGCTGTACGTCGTGTTTCAGGGAGCGCTAAATCCCCATGGATGGGGTTATATCAGGGCAAGGAGCACTAGTTGAGGCTCGAGGCACCGTCCACTCGAGCTACAGTACAATATCACTGGGGCTACAATACACTACCACTGGGGCTACAATACACTACCACTGGGGCTACAATACACTACCACTGGGGCTACAATACACTACCGCTGGGGCTACAGTACATCACGGAGGCTACAATAAACCACTCGGGGGCTACAATACACCACAGGAGCTACAATACACCATCCCGTGGGCTACCAGCCACAAACATCACTTCGCTCCAGGCACCATCAATGAGCATCTGACATTAAACCTCTAACGAGGGCGAGGGCAAAACGTAGCCCCCTCAAATTAGGCCCTTTTCGCCAACCTACGCCTTTTTGTTTCGCCACTGTCGCCAGGCCATTGGATCCTCTCAAAGGTAACCCGGATTTAGCCAGTCGGATTCACTCCCTACCCGAGGGACCTTGCTGTTGACTCAGGGATAATTAAAGCCGGGTTACGTACAGGAGACATCATAGCTGCAATGAAAGGCCTTATTTCAGGCTCTCGTAATGCCGTTTCAGTCGTTTGGAAGGAAGTGATTCGCTATTTCCAGCTTGATTTAACTTCTACTGTTTTAATTGCGGTAATAAAAGGTATGGTTTTTTTTTGTGGGGTTTTATTTGATAATTAGGAAATATTGACTGGAAATTTGGATGGATTTTGAGAAACTAGAGGTTTTGCTCTCTCTCTCTCTCTCTCTCTCTCTCTCTCTCTCTCTCTCTCTCTCTCTCTCTCTCTCTCTCTCTCTCTCTCTCTCTCTCTCTCTCTCTCTCTCTCTCTCTCTCTCTCTCTCTCTCTCTCTCTCTCTCTCTCTCTCTCTCTCTCTCTCTCTCTCTCTCTCTCTCTCTCTCTCTCTCTCTCTCTCTCTCTCTCTCTCTCTCTCTCTCTGTCTCTCTCTCTCTCACGCTGTTCGAGGTAGATTTATTTATGTACTTTCTAGCTCGTGTTAAGACGTAGAGCGAGAGTAAGAAGAATGGAGGAAGAGGAGGAGAAAGAAGAAGAAGAGGCCTAGGAGAAGAAGGAGGGAGAGAAAAGGTGGTTAAGGAAGTGGAAGATGAATATAGGAAGAAATTAAGCTGGCCAATTTATTCTGGTAAAGATTCTTTTCTGGGGTCCCGGTTGCTGCGCTTAAATAAGCTTCGCCTGGGTAATATTTACAAATGATTCTAATTCTCGTAACTACGTGAGACTCTCTCTCTCTCTCTCTCTCTCTCTCTCTCTCTCTCTCTCTCTCTCTCTCTCTCTCTCTCTCTCTCTCTCTCTCTCTCTTTTACTTTTTTTACTTTGACAATATTGGCCTTGTACATAACAGTAAGGCCACCCACATCCCTCCTATGTTGAAGGCTCTGCTGAAATGACAGATCTATCCAGGATGGGTCCAGGCGAGAGATGAGACGTCTTGCTCTGTTCTCTACTCTGTCAAGCAGTCGCAGATGACAAGGGGGGGGGAGGCAAACCAAGAAAGTGGAGCATACTCAAGGTGTGAGAATACTTGTGCCTCGTACCGAATCTTGCAGCCCCTACTGTCAAGCAGATGCGAGATACGGCGAAGCACTGTTTGCACGATTTACAACATGGTTCTTCATGGTTAGTTTGGAGTCAAATTTCACCCCAAGGATATCAACTTCTTCTCCAGGTGCCAACACCCTCCCATTCATCCTTACTACTGCACCAGCATTACCATCATGGTGCCTAGAGATGATCATCATTTGCGTTTTCTCAGGTGCAAATGTTACTTGCCATCTATTTCCCCAAGCTGATATAGCTCTCAGCTGGTGATTGATGTAGCTTAGAGCAGCTGGCATTTCTTCTATGGATAAGTGAATGTCAGTGTACAGTCGTCTGCATGTGCATGGGATTCTGGGATGAGATGAAGAAGGTCGTTGAAGTAGACATTCCATAACAATGGTCCCAGCACGCTTCCTTGTGAAACACTTGCCCCAATAGGATATCTTGCTGATTCCGTTCCATTGAGAACTACCCTTAGAGATCTACCATGAAGGTAATCACTGAGGAGACATAGCGTAGAGCCTGCAATTCCCAGTGTTTGAAGTGTTGCTAAGAGGCCCTGGTGCCATACCCGGTCAAAATCACCAGCAATGTCCTGTGCTACCACACAGCTGACTTTGGATTCATCCAGTGACTGGTGCCACTTAGTGGAGAGGTTTAACAACAGATCAGCAGCCATACTGAAGCCATACTGACGATCACAAAGTAGTGAGTGGTAGTCAAAAAACTCTGTCATTTGTCTTGAGATTATTGTCTCAAGGATCTTACCAGTGATTGGCAGGAGTGACACTGGTCTGTAGTTGCTGATTTCTGCTCTGCTCTTCTTTTTGTTAACAGGGACTACATTTGCCTCTTTCCATGGAGAGGGCCATTTACACTGTACTAGGCAGTGCTGAAAGATGCGAGTTAGAGGTGCTGCTAGCTGGTCTGCACATCTTCTCAGCAATCTTGGGCTCAACTTGTCTGGGCCCACAGCCTTTTCTTGGTCAAGCGATTTAAGAAGGAAATGCACCTCCTCCTGCCTTATTGTCACCAGTGACAGTTTTGACACAGTTCTTGCAGCTAGCCAAGGAGGGTCCCTTGCTGGATCAGGAACTTGCATTTTGGTAGCAAAGTGTTCGGCAAAGAGGTCCGCCTTCTCTTGACTACTAGTAGAGGTGGTCCCATTCTGTCGATTTAGAGGTGGAATGAGTTCATCAGGCAGATAACCTGGTCTGTCCTTGACCAGGGACCACCAGGTTTTGGAGCCTACCCTACCTGATGCTAGCTTTCTCTCTCTCTCTCTCTCTCTCTCTCTCTCTCTCTCTCTCTCTCTCTCTCTCTCTCTCTCTCTCTCTCTCTCTCTCTCTCTCTCTCTCTCTCTCTCTCTCTCTCTCTCTCTCTCTCTCTCTCTCTCTCTCTCTCTCTCTCTCTCTCTCTCTCTCTCTCTCTCTCTCTCTCTCTCTCTCTCTCTCTCTCTCTCTATCTGTCTCTCTCTCTGTTTCTCTGTCTCTCCGGGATGTGGATAGAGACAGTAGGGCCACAGTGCTGCTGACACCAGCAGCTCACAGAACCTCCGCTTTCCAACACCATCCTGTTATAAAGACCGTAGCTGGGTGGCTACAGCGCCTGGAACCTGCTGTATATACGGACCACAGTTCGAGCCTCCCATCCAAACCATCAATCATATACATTTCCATAACAAGCACAAACAATGACAATAAAGCAAGCAAACAATACTGGCGTACTAACAAACTTACAATAAACGCAATGACGTACAGACAAATGAGGGGGGGCGAGAACTGACGCATTACCATACGCATAAAAAATAATGAATTTAATAAAGAACGTGACAATATGAACGTGTGAACGTAACGCTGTGCTTTTTATTATTGCCTCTGGTAATTGGTTTTAATTTTGTCGTTGACTGAAAAAAAAATACAAAATAACAGAACAGTAGTGATGGAATTTCTGTTGGCTGCGGTTTTTTTCCAGATTCCATCGATCTGTCGCCTTATTTGAGCTTATGAGAACTGAGATATACATGGTAAGATACATAGTCAGATACATAGAGGGGGAGATACATAGTCAGATACATAGAGGGGGAGATACATAGTCAGATACATAGAGGGGGAGATACATAGTCAGATACATAGAGGGGGAGATACATAGTCTAGTATACAGATAGGGGAGGGAGATGACATAGATCAGACGACATAGAGGGGAGATACATAGTCAGATACATAGAGGGGGAGATACATAGTCAGATACATAGAGGGGGAGATACATAGTCAGATACATAGAGGGGGAGATACATAGTCAGATACATAGAGGGGAGATACATAGTCAGATACATAGAGGGGGAGATACATAGTCAGATACATAGAAGGGGAGATACATAGTCAGATACATAGAGGGGGAGATACATAGTCAGATACATAGAGGGGGAGATACATAGTCAGATACATAGAGGGGGAGATACATAGTCAGATACATAGAAGGGGAGATACATAGTCAGATACATAGAAGGGGAGATACATAGTCGGATACATAGAGGGGAGATAGTATAGCAGATACATAGAGGGAGATATAGTCAGATACATGGAGGGGGAGATACATAGTCAGATACATAGAGGGGAGATATATAGTCAGATACATAGAGGGGGAGATACATAGTCAGATACATAGAAGGGGAGATACATAGTCAGATACATAGAAGGGGAGATACATAGTCGGATACATAGAGGGGGAGATACATAGTCAGATACATAGAGGGGAGATATATAGTCAGATACATAGAGGGGGAGATACATAGTCAGATACATAGAGGGGAAGATACAGAGTCAGATACATAGAAGGGGAGATACATAGTCGGATACATAGAGGGGGAGATACATAGTCAGATACATAGAGGGGAGATATATAGTCAGATACATAGAAGGGGAGATATATAGTCAGATACATAGATGGGGAGATACATAGTCAGATACATAGAGGAGGAGATATATAGTCAGATACATAGAGGGGAGATATAAAGTCAGATACATAGAGGGGAGATACATAGTCAGATACATAGAGGGGGAGATACATAGTCAGATACATAGAGGGGAGATATATAGTCAGATACATAGAGGGGGGAGATATAGTCAGATACATAGAGGGAGAGTATAGCTGAGATACATAGAGGGGGAGATACAGTCATAGATACATAGTGGGGAGATACATAGTCAGATACATAGAGGGGGAGATACATAGTCAGATACATAGAGGGGAGATATATATTCAGATACATAGAGGGAGAGATACATAGTCAGATACATAGAGGGGGAGATACATAGTCAGATACATAGAGGAGGAAATACATAGTCAGATACATAGAGGAGGAGACACATAGTCAGATACATAGAGGGGGAGATACATAGTCAGATACATAGAGGGGGAGATACATAGTCAGATACACAGAGGGGGAGATACATAGTCAGATACATAGAGGGGGAGATACATAGTCAGATACATAGAGGGGGAGATACATAGTCAGATACACAGAGGGGGAGATACACAGTCAGATACATAGAGGGGGAGATACATAGTCAGATACATAGAGGGGGAGATATATAGTCAGATACATAGAGGGGGAGATATATAGTCAGATACATAGAGGGGGAGATACATAGTCAGATACAGAGAGGGGAGATACATAGGCAGATACATAGAGGGGAGATATATAGTCAGATACATAGAGGGGAGATACATAGTCAGATACATAGAAGGGAGATATATAGTCAGATACATAGAGGGGAGATACATAGTCAGGTGCATAGAGGGGAGATACATAGTCAGATACATAGAGGGGAGATATATAGTCAGATACATAGAGGGGAGATACATAGTCAGATACATAGAGGGGAGATATATAGTCAGATACATAGAGGGGAGATACATAGTCAGATACATAGAGGGGAGATACATAGTCAGATACATAGAGGGGAGATATATAGTCAGATACATAGAGGGGGAGATACATAGTCAGATACATAGAGGGGAGATACATAGTCAGATACATAGAGGGGAGATACATAGTCAGATACATAGAGGGGGAGATACATAGTCAGATACATAGAGGGGAGATATATAGTCAGATACATAGAGGGGGAGATACATAGTCAGATACATAGAGGGGAGATACATAGTCAGATACATAGAGGGGAGATATATAGTCAGATACATAGAGGGGAGATACATAGTCAGATACATAGAGGGGGAGATACATAGTCAGATACATAGAGGGGAGATATATAGTCAGATACATAGAGGGGAGATACATAGTCGGATACATAGAGGGGGAGATACAGTGAGGGAGAACATATATATGTCGTGCCGAATAGGTAAAACTTGCGATTTTGGCTTATATATCAACGCTCTTCTTGCCGAATAAGGCGAAACTGTTTATGCAATAATTTCGCAAAAATCATTGTGTTTATCATTAAATTATTGTAAACTTATCTAGTTGGATTAGGTTAAATTAAATTGCGCTTGTTATAATAAGGTCAGGTAAGTTTTCTAAGGTTCTTTTGGTACAAAAATTATTAATTTTTACATTAACATAAATGAAAAATTATACCTTTAAACGTATAAGGTTAAAGTTAAGCTTCGTAAAGTAGCTTCGACTGAGTCAGACTCTAGCTCTGGTCCCCTCGCAGTAGTCAGAATTCACAGCACAGGGACGCTGTTGATTGTCCTTGCGTTTAAGGAGAATATCACAGTTGACTGGTGTTTGTAGGAGCATAGTGATACTACCAGTACTACCACTACTACCAGTACTACCACTACTACCAGTACTACCACTACTACAAGTACTACCACTACTACCAGTACTATCAGTACTACCAGCACTACCAGCACTACCAGTACTACCAGCACTACCAGTACTACCAGTACTACCTGTACTACCCACACTACCAGCACTACCAGTACTACCAGTACTACCAGTACTACCAGTACTACCAGCACTACCAGTACTACCAGTACTACCACCACTACCAGCACTACCAGCAATACCAGCACTAACAGCACTACCAGTACTACCAGCACTACCAGCACTACCAGTACTACCAGCACTACCAGCACTAACAGTACTACCAGTACTACGAGCACTACCACTACTACCAGCACTGCCAGCACTACCAGCACTACCAGCACTACTAGTACTACCAGCACTACCAGCACTACCAGCACTACCAGTACTACCTGTACTACCAGTACTACCAGTACTACCTGTACTACCAGCACTACCAGTACTACCAGTACTACCAGCACTACCAGTACTACAAGTACTACCAGTACTACCAGCACTACCAGTACTACCAGCACTACCAGTATTATCAGTACTGCCAGCACTACCAGCACTACCAGCACTACCAGTACTACCAGCACTACCAGTACTACCAGTACTACCAGCACTACCAGCACTACCAGCACTACCAGTACTACCAGCACTACCAGCACTACCAGTACTACCAGCACTACCAGCACTACCAGTACTACCAGTACTACTAGCACTACCAGCACTACCAGTACTACCAGTACTACTAGCACTACCAGTACTACCAGCGCTACCAGCACTACCAGCAATACCAGCACTACCAGCACTACCAGTACTACCAGCACTACCAGTACTACCAGCACTACCAGCACTACCAGCACTACCAGCACTACCAGCACTACCAGTACTACCAGTACTACCAGCACTACCAGCACTACCAGCACTACCAGCACTACCAGCACTACCAGCACTACCAGCACTACCAGCACTACCAGCACTACCAGCACTACCAGCACTACCAGTACTTAAATAACAAAAAGGCACAATACCGTGACTGGAACGATACACAAATAACCCGCACATAAAAGACAGAAGCTTACGACGACGTTTCGGTCCGACTTGGACCATTGACAAAGTCACACTAACAGAGGTGGAGCAGGACGGCTATGTATAGGCAGGAAGAGGTGGAGGTAGTAGTAGTAGTAGTAGTAGTAGTAGTAGTAGTAGTAGTAGTAGTAGTAGTAGTAGTAGTAGTAGTAGTAGTACAAGTTGTATATATACTGACAGATGAAATTAAGACACGCAATGTTGCACCCGGGGTTCACCATCGTAGACGCTTCGCCATCCAGCCAGCCACTGGATGGTGAAACGTCCACAACAAAGACAACCAGACGCCGCACATGTGTCTGAATTTCATCGGTAGTTGTAGTAGTAGTAGCAGAAGAAGAAGAGGTAGTAGTAGTGGTAGTGGTAGAAGTGGGAAATAAGGATGACGAGCCAGTCAAATACAAAGGAAGGAGCACTGCAAGAGAGCTAGATGCCCACAGGAGGGAGAGCAAGCACAGAGGTGCGTGAAAGGGGAAGTGGTGAAAAAAAAATAAATGAAGAAGGAACAGAAACACGAGACAGGAGAGAGAAAGAACCCAGAGGAGAAAAGGAAAGGAGGAAAGGAAGAAGAAGAGGAAAAAAAAAAAAGAAAGAAAAAATGAGGATTCAGGTTAAGTCACGGGTGTTCTGAAGTTTGGAGCATTTTACAATGTAGTGGGAGAGGAAGGCATCTACAGAGACGAAGCCAGAGCTAAGGTTCATACAAGGAAAGTTGTGTATTAGAGAGGATTCAACTAGACGGCGACTGTTCGAGTTGGAAGTAGGGAAGACAGTTTTAGCAGAAGACCAGTCAATAGGATGGCTATGATCTCTGACGTGACAGAAAAGAGCATTGTTAGTGTCGGCAAGCCTAACACTATTTTTGTGCTCCTAAGTCTGTCAGAAAGAGATCGACCAGTTTCTCCGAAGTATTGAAGAGGACAGGAGGAGCAAGAAATAGAGTAGACACCAGGAACATCTGTAGAGGGAGGAGAGGTATGTACGAGATTAGTGCGAAGAGTGTTAGTCTGGCGGAAGGTAAGCTTGATGTCTAAGGGACGGAGAGAATTGTTGAGATTAGAAAGACCGGAAATGTAGGGAAGGCAGAGGATAGAAGAGTTCTCGTGAGTAGAGAGTTTGGGAGAGAAGAAATTGCGTTTAGCACGTGAGAGGGCAGAGTCTATGAAATGGGAAGGGTAGCCAAGACGGGAGAACGAATTATGAAGAGTGGAAATTCATGAATTGCTGGTTGGAGTCTTTATTGCTAGTGGTCTTCTGGCACCTACCAGGGACTACCCTGCGCACTGCCAGTGCTACCAGCAACTTACCCAGCACTACCAAGTACTTCCTTCCTGGGCACTACTGGTACTACCATTACTACTGGCACTACCAGCACTACTGTGGCACTCTGGCAGCCACCACCAATCATGGCACTCTGCTTTAATGGCTCACCATTTACTTACCAGCACTGCATTTTCCTGTAGTCAGCACCAGGTACCTGCCAAGTACCCTACCGGTACTACCAACACCAGTACTTCCCATTTACCAGTACTACCAGCTGCCAGTACCTGCCAGTGCTGCATTGCTGCCAGCCATTGCCGGTACCTGCCAGCCACTGCCGGTACTACCGGTGCTGCCAGCACTGCCAGTACTACCAGTGCTGCCAGTACTACCAGTACTACCACCTGCCAGCACTGCGGTACCTGCCAGGTGCTGCCGTACTACCAATGTCTGAAGTACTACCAGTACTACCAGCATTACCAGTACTACCAGCACTACCAGTACTACCAGTGCTACCAGTACTACCAGTACTACTACTAGTGTTCTTCTAGTTAACTATCCCACACACCCACATTCCTATCCCACGTTAACCACGGCACTGACATATTATCATGGGAGACAATATTACTTAAGTTACCCCACTGTTTTTCTTCTCTCCCTCCATTTTCTTTCTCTCATACTGCCAGTTTTCTCTTTTTTCACCATTTTCTATATTTTGGTTGGCTTTCTTTTCTTCCATTTTCTGTCTTCTGAATGTTTAATTTTTATTTCTCTTGTTGCCCGTTTCTCTCTTCTTTCATTTTTCTGTTTATCCTTAATCCATTTTCTTTTCCCGCTTTCTGGTTCCTTGACGACCCGTTTTTCCTCATTTCTCCGTTTTCTATTTCCTCCGTTTTCTCTTTCCTTCGTTTTCTATTTCCTCCGTTTTCTATTTCCTCCGTTTTCTCTTTCCTCCGTTTTCTATTTCCTCTGTTTTCTCTTTCTTCCGTTTTCTATTTCCTTCGTTTTCTATTTCCTCTGTTTTCTCTTTCCTCCGTTTTCTATTTCCTCCGTTTTCTCTTCCGTTTTCGATTTCCTCAGTTTTCAAGTGAACTTACGACAAAAATTTTAGTTTCGGGAATTTGTTTTCCATGATTTTTTCCCCTTGAGTCGAATTTGCTATATTGCATTTTGTTAGAATTTAGTCTCTC
>NC_091323.1:32114041-32119041 GCF_038502225.1 Cherax quadricarinatus | reverse complement strand
ACAAGAACAGCACAAGAACAGCACAAGAACAGCACAAGAACAACACAAGAACAGCACAAGAACAGCACAAGAACGCACAAGAACAGCACAAGAACAGCACAAGAACAGCACAAGAACAGCACAAGAACAGCACAAGAACAGCACAAGAGCAGCACAAGAACAGCACAAGAACAGCACAAGAACGCACAAGAACAGCACAAGAACAGCACAAGAACAGCACAAGAACAGCACAAGAACAGCACAAGAACAACACAAGAACAGCACAAGAACAGCACAAGAACAACACAAGAACAGCACAAGAACAGCACAAGAACAGCACAAGAACAGCACAAGAACAGCACAAGAACAGCACAATAACAGCACAAGAACAGCACAAGAACAAAACAACAGCACAAGAACGCACAAGAACAGCACAAGAACAGCACAAGAACAGCACAAGAACAGCACAAGAACAGCACAAGAACGCACAAGAACAGCACAAGAACAGCACAAGAACAGCACAAGAACAGCACAAGAAGAACACAAGAACAGCACAAGAACAGCACAAGAACAGCACAAGAACGCACAAGAACAGCACAAGAACAGCACAAGAACAGCACAAGAACAGCACAAGAACAGCACAAGAACAGCACAAGAACAGCACAAGAACAGCACAAGAACAGCACAAGAACAGCACAAGAACAGCACAAGAACAGCACAAGAGCAGCACAAGAACAAAACAACAGCACAAGAACGCACAAGAACAGCACAAGAACAGCACAAGAACAGCACAAGAACAGGCACAAGAACAACACAAGAACAGCACAAGAACAGCACAAGAACAGCACAAGAACGCACAAGAACAGCACAAGAACAGCACAAGAACAGCACAAGAACAGCACAAGATCAGCACAAGAACAGCACAAGAACAGCACAAGAACAGCACAAGAACATCACAAGAACAGCACAAGAACAGCACAAGAACAGCACAAGAGCAGCACAAGAACAAAACAACAGCACAAGAACGCACAAGAACAGCACAAGAACAGCACAAGAACAGCACAAGAACAGCACAAGAACGCAGAAGAACAGCACAAGAACAGCACAAGAACAGCACAAGAACAGCACAAGAACAGCACAAGAACGCACAAGAACAGCACAAGAACAGCACAAGAACAGCACAAGAACAGCACAAGAACAGCACAAGAACAGCACAAGAACAGCACAAGAACGCACAAGAACAGCACAAGAACAGCACAAGAACAGCACAAGAACAGCACAAGAACAGCACAAGAACAACACAAGAACAGCACAAGAACAACACAAGAACAGCACAAGAACAGCACAAGAACAGCACAAGAACAGCACAAGAACAACACAAGAACACCACAAGAACAGCACAAGAACAACACAAGAACAGCACAAGAACAGCACAAGAACAGCACAAGAACAGCACAAGAACAGCATGAGGAACGGTTGAACGCCACTTTTCGACCTCAGTAAATAACCAGCGCCACGACATTTCTGACAGTAACCTGACGTTCGCGCGAAACAGCGTCCCAGTGAGCGAAACAACGTCCCAGTGAGCGAGACAACGTCCCAGTGAGCGAAACAACGTCCCAGTGAGCGAGACAACGTCCCAGTGAGCGAGACAACGTCCCAGTGAGCGAAACAGTGTCCCAGTGAGCGAAACAGCGTCCCAGTGAGCGAAAAAACGTCCCAGTGAGCGAAACAACGTCTCAGTGAGCGAGACAACGCCCTAGTGAGCGAAACAACGTCCCAGTGAGCGAAACAACGTCCCAGTGAGCGAGATAACGTCCCAGTGAGCGAAACAGTGTCCCAGTGAGCGAAACAGCGTCCCAGTGAGCGAAACAACGTCCCAGTGAGCGAAACAACGTCTCAGTGAGCGAAACAACGTCCCAGCGAGCAAAACAACGTCACAGTGAGCGAAACAACGTCCCAGTGAGCGAAACAACGTCCCAGTGAGCGAGACAACGTCCCAGTGAGCGAAACAGTGTCCCAGTGAGCGAAACGTCGTAGAGGCGAAATTTCTGTCTAGTCTTAAAATACAGACTTCCGGTCCTCCCAAAATATATACAAAATTTTTTGAGAAGCAAAATCTCTCATTGGATGTATAATACAACATTCTGATGTATAATACACTATCATGACGGGTCATACAACATTCTGATGTATAATACACTATCGTGACGGGTCATACAACATTCTGATGTATAATACACTATCGTGACGGGTCATACAACATTCTGATGTATAATACACTATCGTGACGGGTCATACAACATTCTGATGTATAATACACTATCGTGACGGGTCATACAACATTCTGATGTACAATACAACATTCTTATTTAAAATACAGTATTCCGAGAGGTTAATACAATACATCAATACAATGAATACATTTCTCGACGTCCACTATTTATTTGGGAAAGATTTTTGCAACACAAGAATAAACAGAAAATAAAGAATAAATCAATAAAGACTGAGAAAGATTTATGGATCGCCAGAGAAAAACGGATTAAAACCAATAAAGATAGAGAAAGATTAAAGAGAGAGCAAGAGGGAAGAGGAGAAGCAGGAAAAGAGGATGAAGGAGGAAGCAAGGGGAAATCTTTGGAAATCCTGGGAGAAGTGAGAGAATAGAGGGATGGGAAGAATTAATGAGAACGAGGGACTTAGGAGAGAGAGCGATTAGAGAAACAGGGGTTTAGAAAATTGAGTGGGATGGAGGAAGGGAAGAGAAGGAAAAGGGAATTGGAATAGGGAAGGTGATGAAGAGGAGGTAGGCAAGAGAGATGGAATAAGTGTAGCCAGAAGAATCAGAAATATATATATATATATATATATATATATATATATATATATATATATATATATATATATATATATATATATATATATATATATAATTAAGTAGACACTGCAGATGTGTTGCTCTCTCTATCTATCTATGTATCTTTCTCTTTTACGTACAACAGAGCCTAAGACAGATATTAACTAAAACACACACACATACACACACACTCACATATATGCAGATACACACACACACATATGCACATACACACACACATACACACACACACACACAACACACAACTACTCTCAGAACCATACAACCTATCACACCATCCCAACACACCCTACAATCCATACCCACAGCCTCCACCCAACACCAAGCTATAGAACCCCACAGTATGCCACCAGGTCTCCCACCCTCACAGGCCCCCCAAACCACAGTGTTGGAAAGGAAACTGAAGGTATGGTACACAAACGCTGATGGAATAACAAATAAGTGGGAGGAGTGGCAAGAAAGAGTCAAAGAAGCATCACCGGACATCATAGCTCTCACAGAAACCAAGCTTACAGGTATGATAACAGATGCCATCTTTCCAACGGGATACCAAATCCTGAGGAAAGACAGAGGGAACAGGGGGGGTGGAGGAGTGGCGTTGCTGATCAAAAATCGCTGGAATTTTGATGAGCTGGAGAGAGAAGATAGCGGAGAAGAAAGTGATTACATAGTGGGAACACTTCACTCTGGAGGTCCCAAGGTGGTAATAGCAGTGATGTATAACCCACCACAGAACAGCAGGAGGCCAAGGCAAGAGTACGACGAGAGCAATAGAGCGATGGTTGACACACTAGCTAGAGTGGCCAGAAGAGCTCATGCATGCAGGGCAAAGCTCCTGATCATGGGTGACTTTAACCACAAGGAGATAGATTGGGAGAACTTGGACCCACATGGGGGCCAAGATACTTGGAGGGCTAAGATGATGGAGGTGGTACTGGAGAACTTCATGTACCAACACGTAAGGGACACTACAAGAGAGAGAGGAGAGGATGAACCAGCAAGGCTGGACTTAGTATTCACCTTCAGTAGTGCAGATATCGAGGACATCACATATGAAAGACCCCTTGGGGCCAGTGACCATGTGGTTGTAAGCTTCGAATACACAGTAGAGCTACAAGTGGAGGGAGAAGCAGGAAGGCCAGGACGAATGAAGCCAAACTACAAGAAAGGGGACTACACAGGAATGAGGAACTACCTGAACGGGGTTCAGTGGGACAGAGAACTGGCAGGGAAACCAGTTAATGAGATGATGGAATATGTAGCAATAAAATGCAAGGAGGCTGAGGAGAGGTTTGTACCCAAGGGTAACAGGAGTAATGAAAAAGCCAGGATGAGCCCATGGTTTACCCAAAGGTGCAGGGAGGCAAAAACCAAGTGTGCTAGGGAATGGAAGAAATATAGAAGGCAAAGGACCCAGGAGAATAAGGAGAACAGTCGTAGAGCCAGAAATGAATATGCACAGATAAGAAGGGAGGCCCAAAGACAATATGAAAATGACATAGCAGCGAAAGCCAAATCTGACCCGAAACTGTTGTACAGCCACATCAGGAGGAAAACAACAGTCAAGGACCAGGTAATCAGGCTAAGGAAGGAAGGAGGAGAGACAACAGGAAATGACCGGGAAGTATGTGAAGAACTCAACAAGAGATTCAAAGAAGTGTTCACAGAGGAGACAGAAGGGACTCCAGAAAGACGGAGAGGTGGGGCACACCACCAAGTGCTGGACACAGTGCACACAACCGAGGAAGAAGTGAAGAGGCTTCTGAGTGAGCTAGATACCTCAAAGGCAATGGGGCCAGATAACATCTCCCCATGGGTATTGAGAGAGGGAGCAGAGGCGCTATGTGTACCCCTAACAACAATATTCAATACATCTATCGAAACAGGGAGATTGCCTGAGGCATGGAAGACAGCAAATGTAGTCCCAATCTTTAAAAAAGGAGACAGACATGAAGCATTAAACTACAGACCAGTGTCACTGACATGTATAGTATGCAAAATCATGGAGAAGATTATCAGGAGAAGAGTGGTGGAACACCTAGAAAGGAATGATCTCATCAACAGCAGCCAGCATGGTTTCAGGGACGGGAAATCCTGTGTCACAAACCTACTGGAGTTCTATGACATGGTGACAGCAGTAAGA
>NC_091323.1:32086541-32109041 GCF_038502225.1 Cherax quadricarinatus | reverse complement strand
GACAGTGGGGCAGGGAGGACAGTGGGGCAGGGAGGACAGGGGGACAGGGAGGACAGTGGGGCAGGGAGGACAGTGGGGCAGGGAGGACAGTGGGGCAGGGAGGACAGTGGGGCAGGGAGGACAGTGGGGCAGGGAGGACAGTGGGGCAGGGAGGACAGTGGGGCAGGGAGGACAGTGGGGCAGGGAGGACAGTGGGGCAGGGAGGACAGTGGGGCAGGGAGGACAGTGGGGCAGGGCGGACCGGGGGGCTGGGAGGACAGTGGGGCAGGGAGGACAGTGGGGCAGGGAGGACAGTGGGGCAGGGAGGACAGTGGGGCAGGGAGGACAGTGGGGCAGGGAGGACAGTGGGGCAGGGAGGACAGTGGGGCAGGGAGGACAGTGGGGCAGGGAGGCCAGGGGGCCAGGGCGGACAGTGGGGCAGGGAGGACAGTGGGGCAGGGAGGACAGTGGGGCCGGGCGGACAGGGGGACAGGGAGGACAGGGGGCAGGGAGGACAGTGGGGGAGGGAGGACAGTGGGGCAGGGAGGACAGTAGGGCTGGGAGGACTGGGAGGACTGGGAGGACAGGTGGGACAGGGAGGACAGGGAGGACAGGGAGGACTGGGAGGACTGGGAGGACAGGTGGGACAGGGAGGACAGGGAGGACAGGGAGGACAGGGAGGACAGGGAGGACTGGGAGGACAGGGAGGACAGGTGGGACAGGGAGGACAGGGAGGACAGGGAGGACAGGGAGGACAGGGAGGACAGGTGGGACAGGGAGGACAGGTGGGACAGGGAGGACAGGGGAGCTGGGAGGACAGGGGGACAGGGGGGACAGGGGCAGGGAGGACAGGGGGCAGGGAGGACAGGGGGGCTGGGAGGATAGGGGGACAGGGAGGACAGGGGGCAGGGAGGTCAGAAGGACAGGGGGCAGGGAGGACAGGGGACAGAGGGGACAGGGGACAGAGAGGACAGAGTTCAGGGAGGACAGAGTTCAGGGAGGACAGGGGGAGAGGGAGGACAAAGGGGCAGGGAGGACAGGGACAGGGAGGACAGGGACAGGGAGGACAGGGACAGGGAGGACAGGGACAGGGAGGACAGGGACAGGGAGGACAGGGACAGGGAGGACAGGGACAGGGAGGACAGGGACAGGGAGGACAGGGACAGGGAGGACAGGGACAGGAAGGACAGGGGGATAGGGAGGACAGGGGGCATGGAGGACAGAGGGCACGGGGGCAGGGAGGACAGGTGGCCACGGGGGCACGGGGACAGGGAGGACAGGAAGCAGGGAGGACAGGGGGCACGACGGCAAGGGGCACGGGGGCAGGGAAGAAATAAGGAACGGTGGCAGGGGGCACGGGGGCAGGGAGGACAGGGGGCACGGTGGCAAGGGGCACGGGGGTAGGGAGGACAGGGGGAGGGAGGACAAGGGAGCACGGGGGCACGGGGGCACGGGGGCAGGGAGGACAGGGGGCAGGGAGGACAGGGTGCAGGGAGGACAAAGGAGCACGGAGGCACGGGGGCAGGGAGGACAGGGGGCAGGGAGAACAGGGGGGCAGGGAGGACAGAGGGCAGGGAGGACAGGGGGCAGGGAGAACAGGGGGTAGGGAGGACAGGGGGCAGGGAGGACAGGGGGCAGGGAAGATAGGGGGAAGGGCAAACAGGGGGCAGGGAGGACAGGGGGCAGGGAGGGCAGGGGGAAGGGAGGACAGGGGGCAAGGAGGACAGGGGGCAGGGAGGACAGAGGGCAGGGAGGACAGTGGGCAAGGAGAACAGGGGCAGGGAGAACAGGGGTGGCAGGGAGAACAGGGGGCAGGGAAGGGTGATGAGTGGGATAGAGAAAAGAAAAGGGGAAGAGAGGAAAGAGAGGAGAGGGGGAACAGGAGGAGAGAGAGAAGAGAAGAGAAGAGAAGAGAGACGGGAGTGTAGAGAGGAAAGATTAAGAGAAACAGAGGGAAGAAGGTGGGGGGAGAAAAGAGATAGAGGGAAGAAGAGGAGGAGAGAGAGTAGAGGGAATAAGAGAGGGAGTGGAAGAGATATGAAGGAAGAGATATGGTAAGGAATAGAAGAGGAAGAGAGAGAGGTAGAGTAATAGTTTATGGAGAGGTATGGGCACAGGGAAAGCTGGGTGTCTTGAAGACAGCCAGGTGTCTTGAAGACAGCCAGGTGTCTTGAAGACAGCCAGGTGTCTTGAAGACAGCCAGGTGTCTTGAAGACAGCCAGGTGTCTTGAAGACAGCCAGGTGTCTTGAAGACAGCCAGGTGTCTTGAAGACAGCCAGGTGTCTTGAAGACAGCCAGGTGTCTTGAAGACAGCCAGGTGTCTTGAAGACAGCCAGGTGTCTTGAAGACAGCCAGGTGTCTTGAAGACAGACAGGTGTCTTGAAGACAGCCAGGTGTCTTGAAGACAGCCAGGTGTCTTGAAGACAGACAGGTGTCTTGAAGACAGCCAGGTGTCTTGAAGACAGCCAGGTGTCTTGAAGACAGCCAGGTGTCTTGAAGACAGCCAGGTGTCTTGAAGACAGACAGGTGTCTTGAAGACAGCCAGGTGTCTTGAAGACAGCCAGGTGTCTTGAAGACAGCCAGGTGTCTTTCTTGAAGACAGCCAGGGGTCTTGAAGACAGCCAGGGGTCTTGAAGACAGCCAGGGGTCTTGAAGACACCCAGGGGTCTTGAAGACAGCCAGGTGTCTTGAAGACAGCCAGGGGTCTTGAAGACAGCCAGGGGCCTTGAAGACAGCCAGGGGTCTTGAAGACAGCCAGGTGTCTTGAAGACAGCCAGGGGTCTTGAAGACAGCCAGGTGTCTTGAAGACAGCCAGGTGTCTTGAAGACAGCCAGGGGTCTTGAAGACAGCCAGGTGTCTTGAAGACAGCCAGAAGTCTTGAAGACAGCCAGGGGTCTTGAAGGCAGCCAGAGGTCTTGAAGACAGCCAGGGGTCTTGAAGACAGCAAGGGGTCTTGAAGACAGCCAGAGGTCTTGAAGACAGCCAGAGGTCTTGAAGACAGCCAGGGGTCTTGAAGACAGCCAGGGGTCTTGAAGACAGCCAGGGGTCTTGAAGACAGCCAGGGGTCTTGAAGACAGCCAGGGGTCTTGAAGACAGCCAGGGGTCTTGAAGACAGCCAGGGGTCTTGAAGACAGCCAGGGGTCTTGAAGACAGCCAGGGGTCTTGAAGACAGCCAGGGGTCTTGAAGACAGCCAGGGGTCTTGAAGACAGCCAGGGGTCTTGAAGACAGTCAGAGGTCTTGAAGACAGCCAGGGGTCTTGAAGACAGCCAGGGGTCTTGAAGACAGCCAGGGGTCTTGAAGACAGCCAGGGGTCTTGAAGACAGCCAGGGGTCTTGAAGACAGCCAGGGGTCTTGAAGACAGTCAGAGGTCTTGAAGACAGCCAGGGGTCTTGAAGACAGCCAGGGGTCTTGAAGACAGCCAGGGGTCTTGAAGACAGCCAGGGGTCTTGAAGACAGCCAGGGGTCTTGAAGACAGTCAGAGGTCTTGAAGACAGCCAGGGGTCTTGAAGACAGCCAGGGGTCTTGAAGACAGCCAGGGGTCTTGAAGACAGCCAGGGGTCTTGAAGACAGCCAGGGGTCTTGAAGACAGCCAGGGGTCTTGAAGACAGCCAGGGGTCTTGAAGACAGTCAGAGGTCTTGAAGACAGCCAGGGGTCTTGAAGACAGCCAGGGGTCTTGAAGACAGCCAGGGGTCTTGAAGACAGCCAGGGGTCTTGAAGACAGCCAGGGGTCTTGAAGACAGCCAGGGGTCTTGAAGACAGCCAGGGGTCTTGAAGACAGCCAGGGGTCTTGAAGACAGTCAGAGGTCTTGAAGACAGCCAGGGGTCTTGAAGACAGCCAGGGGTCTTGAAGACAGCCAGGGGTCTTGAAGACAGCCAGGGGTCTTGAAGACAGCCAGGGGTCTTGAAGACAGTCAGAGGTCTTGAAGACAGCCAGGGGTCTTGAAGACAGCCAGGGGTCTTGAAGACAGCCAGGGGTCTTGAAGACAGCCAGGGGTCTTGAAGACAGCCAGGGGTCTTGAAGACATCCAGGGGTCTTGAAGACAGCCAGGGGTCTTGAAGACAGCCAGGGGTCTTGAAGACAGCCAGGGGTCTTGAAGACAGCCAGGGGTCTTGAAGACAGCCAGGGGTCTTGAAGACAGCCAGGGGTCTTGAAGACAGCCAGGGGTCTTGAAGACAGCCAGGGGTCTTGAAGACAGCCAGGGGTCTTGAAGACAGCCAGGGGTCTTGAAGACAGCCAGGGGTCTTGAAGACAGCCAGGGGTCTTGAAGACAGCCAGGGGTCTTGAAGACAGCCAGGGGTCTTGAAGACAGCCAGGGGTCTTGAAGACAGCCAGGGGTCTTGAAGACAGCCAGGGGTCTTGAAGACAGCCAGGTGTCTTGAAGACAGCCAGGGGTCTTGAAGACAGCCAGGGGTCTTGAAGACAGCCAGGGGTCTTGAAGACAGCCAGGGGTCTTGAAGACAGCCAAGGATCTTGAAGACAGCCAGGGGTCTTGAAGACAGCCAGGTATTAATAATGATGATGATGATGATGATGATGATGATGATGATGCTAACAATAATAATAATAATAATAATAATAATAATAATAATAATAATAATAATAATAATAATAATAATAATAATAATAATAATAATCAGCCTTCATTAACAGTGGAAATCGAACTATTGACTGCAACCAGGTGAGACAACCAGGTGAGACAACCAGGTGAGACAACCAGGTGAGACAACCAGGTGAGACAACCAGGTGAGACAACCAGGTGAGACAACCAGGTGAGACAACCAGGTGAGACAACCAGGTGAGACAACCAGGTGAGACAACCAGGTGAGACAACCAGGTGAGACAACCAGGTGAGACAACCAGGTGAGACAACCAGGTGAGACAACCAGGTGAGACAACCCAGGTGAGACAAATCAGTGAGACAAAACTAGGTGGAGACAACCAGGTGAGACAACCAGGTGAGACAACCAGGTGAGACAACCAGGTGAGACAACCAGGTGAGACAACCCAGGTGAGACAGCCCAGGTGAGACAACCAGGTGAGACAACCAGGTGAGACAACCAGGTGAGACAACCAGGTGACCAGACCTTTTAGCATTCTGATAATATTCCAGCGGTGGGCCATATTCCCGACCATATTCCCGGCAGTATTCCCGGTGGTATTCCCGGAGGTATTCCCGGCAGGATTTCTGGGAATATTCGCGGAATGAATGAGGAGGGAGAGTTTTTTGCGAGCTAACGTAGCTGTGAGTGTTTGTTGTGTTCTTGTAAGCGGATTCTGAATCCGGATTCTTGACCAACGTTAAAATGTGATTGTAAACAAACACACTCGAGAAAATATTTCTTTATGTAGTTAAATTATCGTGTGTAATGAGAGAGAGAGAGAGAGAGAGAGAGAGAGAGAGAGAGAGAGAGAGAGAGAGAGAGAGAGAGAGAGAGAGAGAGAGAGAGAGAGAGAGAGAGAGAGAGAGAGAGAGAGAGAGAGAGAGAGAGAGAGAGAGAGAGAGAGAGAGAGAGAGAGAGAGAGATCACATTACTGCCCTGGGAACTTGGCTCACTTATCGTAATATCCCTCATCGATATTATTTATTGAGACATTCTATACTGCACTAGATAATGTTGCCGTTAATACACACACACACACACACACACACACACACATACAGCACATTACACACATACACACACACACACACACACACACACACATTATTAGCACATAGCACATTGATATTAATATTATTATTATTAAGACACACACACATTACACACACACACACACACACACACACACACACACATGCCACACACACACACACACACACACACACAATATGTCAATACCACCGGAATGTGTAAAATATTTCTTGACTGACTGAAAGCCTGACTGATTAACTGACTGACTGACTGACTGGCTGGCTGACTGGCTAACTAGCTGGCTGACTGGCTGACTGACTCACTGGCTGACTAACTGACTGGCTGCCTGACTGATTAACTGACTAACTGACTGACTGGCTGGCTGACTGGCTAACTAACTAGCTGGCTGACTGGCTGACTGACTGGCTGGCTGACTAACTGACTGGCTTACTGACTGACTGACTGACTGACTGACTGACTGGCTGACTAAGTGACTGACTGGCTGGCCGTCTGACTGACTAACTGACTGACTGGCTGACTGACTGGCTGACTGACTGGCTGGCTGACTGACTGACTGACTGGCTGACTAAGTGACTGACTGGCTGACCGTCTGACTGACTAACTGACTGACTGGCTGACTGACTGGCTGACTGACTGGCTGGCTGACTGACTGACTGACTGGCTGACTGGCGACTGGATCGGTCGACCGTCCGACTGACTCAACTGACTGACTGGCTGACTGACTGGCTGACTGACTGGCTGGCTGACTGACTGACTGACTGGCTGACTGGCGATCGACTGGGCTGACCGTCCGACTGACTAACTGACTGACTGGCTGACTGACTGGCTGATCGACTGGCTGGCTGACTGACTGACTGACCGGCTGACCAAGCGACTGACTGGCTGACCGTCTGACTGATCAACTGACTGGCTGGCTTGACCGACTGGACTGACTGGCCGACTATGACTGACTGGCTGACCGTCTGACTGACTAACTGACTGACTGGCTGACTGACTGGCTGACTGACTGGCTGACTGACTGGCTGACTGACTGGCTGACTGACTGGCTGACTGACTGGCTGACTGACTGGCTGACTGACTGGCCAATTTAATAACAACAATAATTATAATAATAATATTAATAAAATTAATTTAAGCAGTTAACCCTGATGGGCCAGAGAGTGCCAAGGGAAGAGAAGCAGTAGTTCCTGGGATCAAGAGACCATCTGGGGGCATCAAGACCCCCTCCCCCCTCAATGAAGACTCTGATCTCGGACAGTTCAGTAAATCAAAGCTTTTAGTAATTGTTGTTTGTTATTGAACTGCTGTGTTTGTTATGTGTTTGTTGTGTGTTTGTTGTGTGTTTGTTGTGTGTTTGTTGTGTGTTTGTTGTGTGCTTGTGTGTTTGTTGTGTGTTTGTTGTGCGCCCGTGCAGTTCGCTTCGTGCGCCTGCTGCGTCGGTTGGGTGCGTCGCCGTGCGCCCAGTTTGTGCGCTCCGCTGCGCGCTCCGCTGCGGCGCCCAAGGTGCGCCTGCGCGGCTCTGCTGTGCGTCTGGTCGCGCGCCTGCTGTGCGTCTGCTGCGCGCCTGCTGTGCGTCTGGCTGCGCGCCCATGCGTCTGCCGTGCGCCCACTGTGCGCTCCGCTGTGCGCCCGGCTGCGCGCCGTCGCGCGCCCGCCGTGCGCTCCGCTGCGCACCCGGCTGCGCGCTCCGGCGTGCGCCCGCTGCGCCTGCGTGCGCCTGGTGCGCCTGGTTGTGCGCTCCGGTTGTGCGCTCCGCTGCGCGCTCCGGTTGCGTGCCTGCTTGCATCGGTTGTGCGTCTGTTGCGCCTGACGCCTGGCCGCGCGCCTTGCTTCGTGCGTCTGCTGTGCGCTCCGTTGTGTGCCCATGCGCCCACTGGTGCGTCTGTTGCGTGGTCTGCTGTGCGTCTGCTGTGCGTCTGGTTGCGCGCTCCGCCGTGCGCCTGGTTGCGCGCTCCGCTGTGCGCTCCGTCGTGCGCCCGGCTGTGCGCTCTGCTGGGTGCGTCTTGCCGTGCGCCCGTGCGCCTGCTGCGCGTCTGCTGGTGCGCCTGGCGCCGTGCGCTCCAGCCGTGCGCTCCGCTGCGTGCCTGGCCGCGCGCTCCGCTTTCGTGCGCTCCGCTCGCGCCTGGCTGTGCGCCCAAGGTGCGTCTGCTGTGCGCCTGGCTGTGCGCCTTGCTGCGCGCCCGGTCGTGCGGCCTGCTGCGGCCTGGTTTGCGCGCTCCGCTGCGCCCGGCCGTGCGCCTGCTGCGCGCCTGCTCGTGCGCTCCGCTCGTGCGCTCCGTCGTGCGCCTGCCGTGCGCCTGTTGCGCCTGGCTGTGCGTCTGTTGTGCGTCTGTTGCGCGCTCTGTTGCGCGCTCTGCTGCGGCCTGCCGTGCGCCTTGTCGTGCGCCTGCCGTGCGCCTGCTTCGTGCCTTGCGTGCGCTCCGTCGTGCGCCTGTGCGCTCTGCTGGCGTGCCCGTTGCGCGCCCGCTGCGCTCCGCTCGTGCGCTCCGCTGCGCCCGTGCGCCTGCTCATGCGCCCGCCGTGCGCCCGTCGTGCGCTCCGTTTCGTGCGCTCCGGCTGCGCGCTCCGCCGTGCGCCTGCTGTGCGCCTGGCTGCGCGCCTGCGTGCCTGCTGCGCGCCTGTCGCGCCTGTCGTGCGTCTGCATGCGCCTGCTGCGGCCTGGTCGCGCGCTCCGCTTTCGTGCGCCCGTTGCGCGCCCACAGCCTGCTGTGCGCCTGCTGCGCCTGTACCATGCCTGTCGTGCGCCTGCTGCGCCTTGGCTGCGCGCTGCGTGCCTTGCTGCGCGCCCGGTTGCGCGCCTGTTGGCGTGCCTGTCGTACGTCTGCTGTCTCGGCGTGCGCTTGCTGTGTGCCTGTTGCGTGTCTGTTGTGCGTTTGCTGTGCGCTCTGCTGCGTGCCTGCTGTGCGCCTGCTGCCAGTGTCTGCTGTGCGCTCTGCTGCGCTCCATACAGCGCCTGCTTCGTGCGCTCTGCTGTGCGCCTGCTCGTGCGTCTGCTGTGCGCCTGCTGGGTGCGCTCCGCTGTGCGTCTGCTCGCGCCTGGCTGTGCGTCTTGCTGCGGCCTGCGTGCGTCGGTTGCGTCGGTTGCGCGCCTGCTTCGTAGTGCCTGGTCGTGCGCCGAGCGTCGGCCGCGTGCTCCGTCGTGCGCCTTGCTTGCGCCTGCTGCGCTCCATGTGCGCCTGCTGCGCCGCATGTGCGCTCCGCCGTGCGCCTGGTTCGTGCGCCCGTCGCGCCTTGCTGCGCCTGCTGCGCGCCGGCTGTGCGCCTGGTGCGCTCTGTTGCGTGTCGGTTGTGCGCCTGTTTGTGCGCTCGGTCGTGCGTCGTTGTGCGCCTGTGCGCCTGCTCAAGTGCGTCTGTCGCGTGCGCCTGCCGCGCGCCTGCTCGTGCGTGCTCCGTTCGTGCGCTCCGGCTGCGCGCTCCGCTTCGCGCGTCTTGCCGTGCGCCGGTGCGTCTGTCGCTGTGCGCCTGTCGCGTCTGGCTGCGCGTCTGCCATGCGCTCCGGCTGCGCCTGCCGTGCGTCTGCTGCGTGCGCCTGCTGGCGCGTCTGGCTGCGCTCCGGCTGTGCGTCTGCTGTGCGTCTGCACTATCTGGCCGTGCGCTCCGTCGCCCACGCTCCGCTGTGCGCTCTGCTGTGCGCCTGCCGTGCGCTCCGCTGCGCGCCTGCTGGCGCCTGCTCGCGGCGCTCCGCCGTCCCCGGCTGCGCGCCCGTCGTGCGCTCCGTCATGCGCCCGCCGCGCGCCTGGCTGCGCGCTCCGCCGTACGCCCGCCGTGCCTGGCTGTGCGCTCCGCCGCATGCTCCGTCGTGCCTGGCTGCGCGCTTGCTGCGCGCTCCACGTGCGCCTGTTGTGCGCCTGTTGCGTGCCTGTTGTGCGCCTGCTGTGCGGCCTGCTGTGCGCTCTGTTATGTGTCTGTTGTGCGTCTGTTGTGTTTGCTGTGCGCCTGCTGCGCGCCTGTTGTGCGTCTGCTGCGTGCCTGTTGCGGTCGGTTATGTGCTCCGTTGCCAGTGCCTGTTGTGCTCTTGCTGTGCGCTCCGTTGCGTGCCTGCTGTGCACCCCACGCACCGCCCACATGGCCCGTGCCATTATGCGTCTGTCAGCGCCCGCCGTGCGCTCCGTCATGCGCTCCGTCGTGCGTCTGCTGTGCGTCTTGCTGTGCGCTCTGCTGTGCGCCTGCTGTGCGCCTTTATGCGCTCCGCCGTGCGCCTGCTGCGCTCCGTCAGCCTTGCCGTGCGCTCCGGCTGCGCGCCTGCTTCGTGCGCCTGTCGCGCGCCTTGCTGCGCACCGTGCGCCTGCTGTGCGCCCATAGCGCGTCCTGTCGTGCGCTCCGCTGCGTCTGTTGCGCTCCGCTGCGCGCTCCGTTGCGCGCTCCAGCGCCTGGTCTGTGCCGGTCGAGCGTCTGGCTGTGCGCCTGCTGGCGCGTCGGTTGTGCGCCTAAGGTCTGTCTGCCGCGGCCCAGCTGCGTCGCCGTGCGCCCATGCGTCGCCAGGCCTGGCTGCGGCCCGGCTGCGCGCTCATATGCGCCCGGTTGTGCGCCTGCTGCGCGGCTCCGGTTGCGCGCCTGTTGCGCTGCCTGCCGTGCGTGCGCTGTGCCTGCTGTGCGCCCGTGCGCTCCGCTGTGCCCATATGCGCTCCGTTCGTGCGCCTAAGGCTTTGCCGTGCGCCTGTCATGCGTCTGCTGCGCGCTCCGCTGCGCGTCTGCTGCGCTCCACGTGCGCCTGTTGCGCGCCCAGCCGTGCCTGGTTGGCGCCTGTTGCGCCTGGTTGGCGTGCTCTGCGTTTGCTGGCGTGCCCGCCGTGCGCCTGCTGCGTGTCTGTCGCGCCTTGCTTCGTGCCTGGTCGTGCGCCCATGCGCTCCGGCTGTGCGCCTGCTGTGCGCTCCATGGTGCCTGGTTGTGCGCCTGCTGTGCGCTCCGCTGTGCGTCTGGCCGTGCGCCTGCTGCGCGCTCTGCCGTGCGGCTCGTTGGCGCCTGCTGTGCGTCTGTCGTGCGCCTGCTGTGCGTCTTGCCGTGCGTCTGCTGGCGTCTGCCGTGCGTCTAAGCCGTGCGCCTTCCGTCGTGCGTCTGCTGCGCTCCAGCTGCGCCCGTCATGCGCTCCAAGCTGGTGCGCTCCGCTCGTGCGCTCTGCTGCGCGCCTGGTTGCGGCCCTGCTGCGCGCTCCACGTGCGCCTGGCTGCGCCTGCGTGCGCCTGGCCGTGCGCTCCGTTATGCGCCTGGGCTGTGCGTCTGGCGGTGCCTGTCGTGCGGCCTGCTGCGTCTTGGCTGTGCTCATGCTCATTGCGCGCCTGCTGCGCCTGGCTGTGCGTCTGCTGTGCGATCGTTGCGCGCCTGCTGTGCGCCTGCTGCGCCCGTCGTGCGCCGGCCGTGCGCTTCCATTGCAGTCTGTCATGCGCTCCATGTGCATCTGGTTGCTGCGTGCCTGCCGTGCGTTTGCTGTGTGCTCTGCTGTGCGTCTAAGCCAGTGGCCTGGGTTGCGCTCCGTTATGCGTCTGTTGCAAAAATGTTACGTGTCTGGTTGTGCGTCGGTTGCGTGCCTGTTGTGCGCTCCAGCTGTGCGCCGGCTGTGTGCCTGTCAGGCCTGGCTGTGCGCCTGGTTGCGCCTTGGCCGTGCGCCTGTTCTGCGCCCGCTGCGCGCTCCACATGCGCCTGGTCGCCTGGCTGTGCGTCTGCTGTGCCTTGCTGTGCGCTCCGCTGCGCGTCAGCTGCGTGCTCCGTTTTCGTGCCCGGTTGTGCCTTTGCCATGCGCCTGTTGCGCGCCTGCGCGCCTGCTGGCGTCTGGCTTCGTGCGCCCGTCGCGCCTGTCTTGGTGCCTTTGCGCCTGTCAAAAGGCCCATGTGCGCCCACAGTGTCTGTCGTGCGCCTGCTGGCGCATCTGTCGTGCGCTCCGTTGGCGCCTTGGTTCATGCAACCTGGCTGTGCGCCCTGCGTCTGTCGTGCGCTCATGCGTCTGTCTGCGCCTGGCTGTGCGCTCCGTTTGGCGCCCAGCGTGCGCTCCAGTTGCGCGCTCCGTCATGCGCCTGGCTGTGCGCTCCGTTTCGCGCAGCCCGTGCGCCTGGCCGTGCGCTCCGCCGCGAGCCCGCTCGTGCGTCTGCTGCGAGCCCGTCGCGCCCGTCGTGCGCCTGCTGTGCGCCCAGCTGTGCGCCCATTATGCGCTCCGTTGTGCGCTCCGTTGCGTGCCTGGCTGTGCGCTCCGTCGTGCGGCTCCAAGGCGTCGGTTGTGCGCCCGTCTGTCGCGCGCTCCGCTCGTGCGTCTGTCATGCGCCCGCCGTGCGCCTGCTCGCTTTGTTATGTGTTTGTTGTGTGTTTGTTATGTGTTAAGATAAGATAAAGATAAGATTTCGTTGATTTTTAACCTCGAGGGTTAAAGCACTAGGATAACCTAAGAAAGTCAGTGTCATCGAGGATCAGTTCAACTTATTTCCATTGTGGTCCTTAATCTTGTCCCCAGGATAAAGACTCCACACCAGTCGACTAACACCCAGGTACCTATTTGGTTAGGTGAATAGGACAACAGGGTGTAAGGAAACGTGTCGAAACAGCCCCACCTGCCGAATCGGAACCCGCCCTCCGTGTGTGAAGCGGGAGCTTTAGCCACCAGGTTTGTTGTGTGCTTGTTGTGTGTTTGTTGTGTGCTTGTTGTGTGTTTGTTGTGTGTTTGTTGTGCGTTTGTTGTGTGTTTGTTGTGTTGGTAGTGGTGTTTGTTATTGTTGTTGTTGCCCTTGTAAGCAAGTTTTACACCCCCGTTGCTTGACTCTTATTGGTGGCGGTGATCATCAGACGGAGGTTCGAGTCCCCGGCCCCCTCAACCTTCCTTGTCTTGAGTGACTCACACGGGTTTAGCGCTTCCCAGCAAGGGGGAGGGAGGAAGGAATGGAGGGATGGAGGGAGGGAGGGTAGAAATCAACCTCTCCCACCCTCTTCTCCCTTGTCTCTACTCCCTTTCCACCTTCTCCCAGGACCTTCTGCCCTTTCTACCCATTTCCCAGGCCCTTTCCTCCTGCCTCACCCCCAGACGCGCCCTTCAGCACTGTTACCAGCAGCGATTTTGGTGGCCCCAGTGTTGCCAACACCAGCAGTGATTTAGGTGGCCCCAGTGTTGCCAACACCAGCAGTGATTTAGGTGGACCCAGTGTTGCCAACACCAGCAGTGATTTAGGTGCTCCCAGTGTTGCCAACGCCAGCAGTGATTTAGGTGCTCCCAGTGTTGCCAACACCAGCAGTGATTTAGGTGGTCCCAGTGTTGCCAACACCAGCAGTGATTTAGGTGCTCCCAGTGTTGCCAACACCAGCAGTGATTTAGGTGGCCCCAGTGTTGCCAACACCAGCAGTGATTTAGGTGGACCCAGTGTTGCCAACACCAGCCAGAGGGGGCCCCAGTGCCAACACGTTTGATTTAGGTGGCCCCAGTGTTGCCAACACCAGCAGTGATTTAGGTGGACCCAGTGTTGCCAACACCAGCAGTGATTTAGGTGGCCCCAGTGTTGCCAACACCAGCAGTGATTTGGGTGGTCCCAGTGTTGCCAACACCAGCAGTGATTTAGGTGGACCCAGTGTTGCCAACACCAGCAGTGATTTAGGTGACCCTTTAGGTGGTTGCCAACACCAGCAGTGGATTTCCAGTGCCCAAGTTAGTGCCAACACCAGCGGTGATTTGGGTGGTCCCAGTGTTGCCAACACCAGCAGTGATTTAGGTAGACCCAGTGTTGCCAACACCAGCAGTGATTTAGGTGGCCCCAGTGTTGCCAACACCAGCAATGATTTAGGTGGCCCCAGTGTTGCCAGCACCAGCAGTGATTTAGGTGGACCCAGTGTTGCCACTTACCAGGGAAGCACCTGACTATATTTATAACTTTTTTCTGTCAATTTCTTTCCTAAAATGTACACACATACTTACACGGGGCCAGGAGCTGTGAATCGACCCCTGCAACCATATGCAGGTGAGTACACACATATACACAACTTTCCATCCACTTCCTTTATTGTATTCCATCCCTCTCCCTCAATCCTGCCTCCCCAGCCACCTCTGTCACCTCCCCACACCTCCCCTGTCCTCCCAACACCCATCCCACACCTCCCCACACCCACAACTTACAACTTCACCTACCTGACCTTCCCAAGGGAGGGTTTACACAGTAGAAAGTTTCTCTTAAATCACGAGGTGTGGAAGTGGTTATTCCTTTAGGAGAGAGAGAGAGAGAGAGAGAGAGAGAGAGAGAGAGAGAGAGAGAGAGAGAGAGAGAGAGAGAGAGAGAGAGAGACAGAGAGAGAGACACAGAGAGAGAGAGAGAGAGAGAGAGAGAGAGAGAGAGAGAGAGAGAGAGAGAGAGACAGGGGGAGGAAAGGAAGGAATAGAATGAGATGAGGGGGAGGAAGAAGAGGCAAAAACATGGGAAGAGTTTGTAAGGGAAGGACAGGAAGGAGAGAGAGACAGTGAAAGAGCCCACTTCTGTAAAGTGAAAGTGCAGGAGAGTGAAAAGTATTCTAAGTTTGTTGCAGGAATGCCGGAAGATGCAGGCAGACAGGCAGGCAGACATAAATATTGGCAAGCAGGCAAACAGCTAGACAGGCAGACAGGCAGGCAGACAGACAGGCAGGCAGACAGAAACAGAGGAAAGCAGGCAAACAGGCAGACAGGTAGGCAGACAGACAGGCAGACAGACAGGCAGGCAGACAGGCAGGCAGACAGAAACACGGGCAAGCAGGCAAACAAGCAGACAGGCAGGCAGACAGGCAGGCAGACAGGCAGGCAGGCAGGCAGGCAGGCAGGCAGGCAGGCAGGCAGAAACACAGTTAGGGAGGCAGAGATGCAGAGAGGCAGGTAGGCAAGCAGGCAGACAGGTGAGACAAGGCAGGCAGCAGACAAACAGCAGACAGACAGGCAATCAGACAGATGGGCAGACAGAGAGGCAGGAAGACAGGCAGACTAACACACAAAACAAACACACAAAACAGGCGCATGTGCGTAATGAAATTAATCTCAAAGAAACAACGATGAACAGTATTTAATTAGAGAAAGCAAGAGAGAGAGAGGGGGGAAATGAAGATAAGAAAAGCAAAAGAGGGAAAAGAGAAAGTCAAGCCTATGATTTGAACATGAAGAAGTGTTTTAGAGCGGTAAGTACATGACTGTAGCAAAGGTCAATGTGAGAGAGAGAGAGAGAGAGAGACAAACAGAGACACGGAGTAATAAAGTTCTTGCTATGACTGAACTTTCAAATGCACTCAGAAAAAAACAACTGTCTGCCTCTTAACAAACTACAAAGCTCCGTTTTTGTTAACCCTGTGGGACCCCCTTAAGAGTTAATTAACAAAAGAAAGACACAAAGAATAACAAGGAGGGGAAATGTAGAGTCTTACCAGGTAATTAATGCTCTGTTACTCCGTCCTCTCTAGCATGTAAAGTCTCTGGCATAAGACACTCATAAAAAAGTTATAAGTAATTTGAAAGTCATAAGAAAGGCATAAGAAAGTCATTTGAAAGTCATAAGAAAGTCATAAAAAGCCACAAGAAAGCTTTAAGAAAGTAATTTGAAAGTCATAAGAAAGCTATAAGAAAGTCATTTGAAAGTCATAAGAAAGTCATAAAAAGTCATAAGAAAGCTATAAGAAAGTCATTTGAAAGCCATAAGAAAGTCAAAAGAAAATCATTAAAAAGTCATAAGAAAACTTTAAGAAAGTTATAAAAAAGTCATTGAAAAGTCATAAGAAAGTTATAAGTTTACAGTCATAAGAAAGTCATGAGAAAGTTCTCATGATAAGAATGTCCCCAGGATAAGAAAGTCTCCAAGATAAGAAATTCTCCAAGATAAGAAAGTCTCCAAGATAAGAAAGTCTCCAGGATAAGAAAGTCTCCAGGATAAGAAAGTCTCCAAGATAAGAAAGTCTCCAGGATAAGAAAGTCTCCAAGATAAGAAAGTCTCCAGGATAAGAAAGTCTCCAGGATAAGAAAGTCTCCAGGATAAGAAAGTCTCCAAGATAAGAAAGTCTCCAGGATAAGAAAGTCTCCAAGATAAGAAAGTCTCCAAGATAAGAAAGTCTCCAAGATAAGAAAGTCCCCAGGATAAGAAAGTCTCCAAGATAAGTATGTCTCCAAGATAAGAAAGTCTCCAAGATAAGAAAGTCTCCAGGATAAGAAAGTCTCCAGGATAAGAAAGTCTCCAGGATAAGAAAGTCTCCAAGATAAGAAAGTCTCCAGGATAAGAAAGTCTCCAAGATAAGAAAGTCTCCAAGATAAGAAAGTCTCCAAGATAAGAAAGTCTCCAAGATAAGAAAGTCTCCAGGATAAGAAAGTCTCCAGGATAAGAAAGTCTCCAAGATAAGAAAGTCTCCAGGATAAGAAATTCTCCAGGATAAGAAAGTCTCCAAGATAAGAAAGTCTCCAAGATAAGAAAGTCTCCAAGATAAGAAAGTCTCCAGGATAAGAAAGTCTCCAGGATAAGAAAGTCTCCAGGATAAGAAAGTCATGAGAAAGTCCATAGTATAAGAAAGTCTCCAGGATAAAGTCCCCAGGATAAAGTCCCCAGGATAAAGTCCCCAGGATAAAGTCCCCAGGATAAAGTCCCCAGGACAAAGTCCCCAGGATAAAGTCCCCGGGATAAAGTCCCCAGGATAAAGTCCCCAGGACAAAGCCCCCAGGATAAAGTCCCCGGGATAAAGTCCCCAGGATAAAGTCCCCAGGACAAAGCCCCCAGGATAAAGTCCCCAGGATAAAGTCCCCAGGACAAAGTCCCCAGGATAAAGTCCCCAGGATAAAGTTCCCAGGATAAAGTCCCCAGGACAAAGTCCCCAGGATAAAGTTCCCAGGATAAAGTCCCCAGGACAAAGTCCCCAGGATAAAGTCCCCAGGATAAAGTTCCCAGGATAAAGTCCCCAGGACAAAGTCCCCAGGATAAAGTCCCCAGGATAAAGTCCCCAGGACAAAGTCCCCAGGATAAAGTCCCCAGGATAAAGTTCCCAGGATAAAGTCCCCAGGACAAAGTCCCCAGGATAAAGTTCCCAGGATAAAGTCCCCAGGACAAAGTCCCCAGGATAAAGTCCCCAGGATAAAGTTCCCAGGATAAAGTCCCCAGGACAAAGTCCCCAGGATAAAGTTCCCAGGATAAAGTCCCCAGGACAAAGTCCCCAGGATAAAGTCCCCAGGATAAAGTTCCCAGGATAAAGTCCCCAGGATAAAGTCCCCAGGACAAAGCCCCCAGGATAAAGTCCCCGGGATAAAGTCCCCAGGATAAAGACCCCAGGATAAAGTCCCCAGGACAAAGTCCCCAGGATAAAGTCCCCAGGATAAAGTTCCCAGGATAAAGTCCCCAGGACAAAGTCCCCAGGATAAAGTCCCCAGGATAAAGTCCCCAGGACAAAGTCCCCAGGATAAAGTCCCCAGGATAAAGTTCCCAGGATAAAGTCCCCAGGACAAAGTCCCCAGGATAAAGTTCCCAGGATAAAGTCCCCAGGACAAAGTCCCCAGGATAAAGTTCCCAGGATAAAGTCCCCAGGACAAAGTCCCCAGGATAAAGTCCCCAGGATAAGACAGCTGAACTTGGTTAATTTCAGGACCAAAGTTGGACAATAAAATATCATAGGAGCTAAAACATGCAAACGGGAAAATGATTTCAGTTTCTCTCTTTCTCTCTGTCTGTCTGTCTGTCTGTCTGTCTCTCTCTCTCTCTCTCTCTCTCTCTCTCTCTCTCTCTCTCTCTCTCTCTCTCTCTCTCTCTCTCTCTCTCAGACCCATTGCTCTTCCACCTTCTAACCCATTTCTCTTTCTTGACTTCCTTTTCTTCTCACCTCTCTCACACATATTACTTTGCCTCTCTCTTTCTGTGGCAGCTTCTGACTGCTCTCTGCTGCCTTTCTTAGCCTCAGTAACGACAAACTGCAGCACAACTTCAATAGGGGGTTTAAAACCTGTCTACTACACGAGGGTCATTAAGACTGCTGGCCACCCGATCAGTCAAGAATACTTTCATCCCTAAAACTGGATTTAAAGAGTTTATTTTAGGGAAATACTCTGAGAGATAAATACCCCCTCGGTATATATATATATATATATATATATATATATATATATATATATATATATATATATATATATATATATATATATATATATATATATATATATATATATATATATATATATATATATATATATATACACTGAAATACGTGTATCTCTCGGTGTATATGCACTGAGAGACATATACTTCTCGGTGTATATACACTGAGAGACATATATACCTCTCGGTGGGTCGTGTGTCTGGCTCTCTTACAAACAAGCACTCAGACACTGGTTTGTTTTTTTCCTTCAGGCGAGTGTGGTGGGCAAAGATGTAACTGTAGCAGTGGAATGACGACTCTTAGAGGCGGGTCGTTATCCCAGCCAGATGACGACTGCTTTCTGAAAGCTTTTCCTGGTCATGGGAACCACTCTTCCATCCGTCCCGCTATTCACCAAGCACACACACACACACACACACACACACACACACACACACACACACACACACACACACACACACACACACACACACACAATATATATATATATATATATATATATATATCAATTCTATCCCACACTAAACTATAATACAACAGGAAGCCTATATTTTTTAAAACAAGTCTTGTACACAAACATGAAAGGGCCGTATTAAATGTATTCCAGTATTCAAACTTGTAACTGTATGTGTCATAGCTTAAGGCAACTTGGTGTATCACACAGAGAATACAAAACACTGGACAAATGTTGTAATAATCAGCTGTACCCTACTTCTGTCTTGGTCACTTTGTGAAATTAGGTGGGTACACATTTTGCTTGTTATTGCTACATGTTATTGCATGTTATTGCTACATGTTATTGCTACATGTCCCCTTGACATCTGTGGTGTCTAGGGTCTTCAAGACTACCCCCTAGGGTATTTTCCTGACATCTATGACTTCCAACATCTTCAAAACCACCTTCTGGGGTCTTTCTCTGACATCTATGACATCCTGCATCTTCAAGACCACCACATTGGAGTCTTCCCCTGACGTCTTTAATCTTCAGCCCTTTGAGAGGAGACTGTGGAAAGTTCTTCTAGACAACAGCTGGTGCTCTCTCACTCTCCCAGCGGCTAAGCTGAAATGAGTGACTAACATAATCTTTCTCCGTGGCATGTGTTGCAGGATGTTTCCCAAGTGGAAGGTTATGAAGTCCCTGGCACAAGAAAGGTAAAAGAAAGTCATAAGAAAGACAAAAGATAAGAAAGTCACAAGACAGTTATAAGAAAGTCATAAGAAAGGCAGAAGAGAGCAAAAAGAAAATCATAAGGCACAAGTCTAAACAAAGACAGAAGAAAGCAAAACGAAAGTCATAAGAAAGGTAAGAAAAAATTGCGAGAAAGCAAAAGGAAGTCGGAAGAAAGCAAAAAGAAAGTCAGAATATAGACAGAAGTCAAAAGAAAGTCAAAAGAAAGGCAGAAGAAACCAAAAGAAAGGCAGAAGAAAGCCAAAAGAAAGGCAGAAGAAAGCCAAAAAAAATCATGAGAAATATAATGAGAAAGTCACAGTAAAGCATTTTTGCCAGATCTTCTTTCAGTCACGTGAGAGAGACAGTCCATAAGTTTTGTGACGATCATCTTATGGTGTTATTAGTGGTTGTGGGAACTATTTCCCCAAGTGCCCAATTCTCACACCAGGACTCCTAGCTTGGGTAAGGGAAGATTTACAGAATTAAGAGCTATTAGGGAGTGCATAAGAAAGTAAGAGTATGTGTATAGTGAAAGTAAGTAGAGGTCTGTAAGATTTGCCTGTCATCTTACGTGTAAAGTAAGATCAGAGGTTCTGTCAGGTTGTAAAAACAGTCGACTGGTTTCCATTACTCACTTATTTGACAGGATGATTGTTGTCTACCATTCTACTACCACAAGATGGTAGTACCTCCCTGAATGGTTGTTGTCTACCATCCTACTACCACGATAGGATGGTAGTATCTCCCTGGATGATTGTTGTCTACCAGCTTACTACCACAAGATGGTAGTACCTCCCTGGAAGGTTGTTGTCTACCAACCTACTACCACGGCAAGATGGTAGTACCTCCCTGGATGGTTGTTTTCTACCAACCTACTATCACGGCAAGATGGTAGTACCTCCCTGGATGGTTTTTGTCTACCAACCTACTACCACGACAGGATGGTAGTACCTCCCTGGATGGTTGTTGCCTACCAACCTACTACCACGACAAGATGGTAGTACCTCACTGGATGGTTGTTGTCTACCAACCTACTACCACGGCAAGATGGTAGTACCTCCCTGGATGGTTGTTGTCTACCAACCTACTACCACGACAGGATGGTAGTACCTCCCTGGAAGGTTGTTGTCTACCAACCTACTACCACGGTAAGATGGTAGTACTTCCCTGGATGGTTGTTGTCTACCAACCTACTACCACGACAGGATGGTAGTACCTCCCTGGATGGTTGTTGTCTACCAGCCTACTGCCACCACAGGATGGTAGTACCTCCCTGGATGGTTGTTGTCTTCCAAACTACTGCCACGACAGGATGGTAGTACCTCCCTGGATGGCTGTTGTCTATCATCCTACTACCACGACAAGAGGTAGTACCTCCCTGGATGGTTGTTGTTTACCTACCTACTACCACGACAAGATGGTAGTACCTCCCTGGATGGTTGTTGTCCACCAATCTACAACCACGATCGGATGAGAGTACCTCCCTGGATGGTTGTTGTCTAGAAACTTACACTCTCATGATACATTTCTCACAAGATCCGTCTCATTTAGACTTGTCCAACTTTACCCACGACGTTTATTCAGTTAGATACCACACACACATAATCAGAAAACGAAATTTAAAGAAAAACGAAGAAAAAAAAAGTATGTGGGCATGACAATCGAAAAGAAGAAGACGTTAATAAGATGACCCTACCTCAGCTTTGTAAGAAGCAGAGGTTGTCACAACAATAGCGAGAGAAACAACAGGAGTGATGCAAGTTGCTGAGGTCATCGTCATTATCATTCCTCTGTTGTTTGCCCTGGTGTCCTCCCAGGCGAGGAGGTCTTCCCACTTAGAATGACTTTCCCTAAAACCAGAAATTAGGGAATTTATCTACTTTCCCCGCACCAAAGACGTTGTCTTATTTACCTTGTCTGTAGCAGATGACTGAAGGTTTAGAGACGTTATTGAGCAACCTAGTAACGTAAAGGGGGTGCTGTCTCTGATTAATGGAAATTTAGAGTAGTTACTGCTAAACCTAGTACCGTTACGGGTTAATATCGCACATTTGGGGAAATATGGAGGGAGTACTACCGCATTTAGTAACGTAAAGGGCTAGTTTAGCAAATTAGTGAAGATTTAGAGGAAGAACTACTGTATCTCGTAGAGTAACAAGGTATTGTTGCAGATTAGTGGGGATTTAGAGGGAGGGGGGTACTACTGCATCTCGCAGCGTAACGGGTTGGTATCGCAGCCACGTCACAGAAAACGGAACGCGACGTCAACCATATTGTTTTGAAACCATACCCCCGGCCGGGATTGAACCCGCGGTCATAGAGTCTCAAAACTTCAGCCCGTCGCGTTAGCCACTAGACCAGCTAGCCACAATAAGATTCATCCAACTAGGTATATTTCTACACCATAGGAAGGTTAGCACAGGCACCTCTGTGACCACAAATGCAAGTTTTTACAGACGAATCTCCAGCTAGCGTGGCCGTGACGAACTCTAGCTCAAGTCCCTTCACTGCCGTCAACATGACTCAAGAAATCGGCCGGGGTTTGTTTGCAATCGTGTCATTACGATTTCGTGAGTCATATTGTTTTGAGTCGGAGTGACTTAGGCAATTGTTTATTGGCTTCTGTTCCCACGTAATTTCTGTACTATTATGCAAACGGATGTCATCCAACAACGAGTAAGCATGATTACTGTTTGTGGGAGAAAACGGCTGAGTTATATGAGAGTGAGTACAACGGAACCGACGCCACAATGAATCTCACTGTTGTGATAACAGTCTGTGAGGTGATTCCTCTGGCAGTCCTTTTGTTGCGAAGGTACGGGAAAAGAAGTTGCATTTTTGACATGATTACTCCAAGAGTCATCTTCCGAGAGCTTTATTCTCGCTTTCTTCATGAGTTACCTCTCAGCAAGCTGCAGGACAACCTTCAAGAGTCATCTCTCAGGAGACTAACTCTTCCTTCAAGAGTCATCTCTCAGGAGACTAACTCTTCCTTCAAGAGTCATCTCTCAGGAGACTAACTCTTCCTTCAAGAGTCATCTCTCAGGAGACTAACTCTTCCTTCAAGAGTCATCTCTCAGGAGACTAACTCTTCCGTCAAGAGTCATCTCTGGGAAAGTTCATTCACGTTATTACATTAACTCCCGACGCACGTTCACACGCTCAGGTAATCACACAATTATACGTTCACACGATCACAAGGTTAAACGTCCACACGCTCACTTTGACACGCTCACACACACACACACACACATCCTCGTGTGTACTTTACTTATCTTCAAAATTAATGTCCTTGGGTGTTTTAATGAGGTTGTCTGTCCTTGGCTGGTTTTCATTTTAAAAACACCGTCTTTAAAACTACTGTGTGCACTCACCTAATTGTGCTTGCAGGGGTCGATTCATAGCTCCTGTGTGTGTGTGTGTGTGTGTGTGTGTGTGTGTGTGTAAGACTCTTTTATAGCATGCATAAACACTGGGTAAGGGGTATCAGTCCCTTGTTTGAGAGCGTCATTAAGACTTTTATAGCATGCATAAACACTGGGTAAGGGGTATCAGTCCCTTGTTTGAGAGCGTCATTAAGAGAGAGAGAGAGAGAGAGAGAGAGAGAGAGAGAGAGAGAGAGAGAGAGAGAGAGAGAACTTTCTTTGG
>NC_091323.1:32061541-32081541 GCF_038502225.1 Cherax quadricarinatus | reverse complement strand
TACAGGGTTATCCTAGAAGAACCTAACTTTACAGGGTTAGCCTAGGAGAACCTAACTTTACAGGGTTATCCTAGGAGAACCTAACTTTACAGGGTTATCCTAGGAGAACCTAACTTTACAGGGTTATCCTAGGAGAACCTAACTTTACAGGGTTATCCTAGGAGAACCTAACTTTACAGGGTTATCCTAGGAGAACCTAACTTTACAGGGTTATCCTAGGAGAACCTAACTTTACAGGGTTATCCTAGGAGAACCTAACTTTACAGGGTTATCCTAGGAGAACCTAACTTTACAGGGTTATCCTAGGAGAACCTAACTTTACAGGGTTATCCTGGTTATCCTGATTACCCCATCTGGGGGACTGATTACCCCATCTGGGGGACTGATTACCCCATCTGGGGGACTGATTACCCCATCTGGGGGACTGATTACCCCATCTGGGGGACTGATTACCCCATCTGGGGGACTGATTACCCCATCTGGGGGACTGATTACCCCATATGGGGGACTGATTACCCCATCTGGGGGACTGATTACCCCATATGGGGGACTGATTACCCCATATGGGGGACTGATTATCCCATCTGGGGGACTGATTACCCCATCTGGGGGACTGATTACCCCATCTGGGGGACTGATTACCCCATATGGGGGACTGATTACCCCATATGGGGGACTGATTATCCAATCTGGGGGACTGATTACCCCATCTGGGGGACTGATTACCCCATATGGGGGACTGATTATCCCATCTGGGGGACTGATTACCCCATCTGCGGGACTGATTATCCCATCTGGGGGACTGATTGCCCCATCTGGGGGACTGATTACCCCATCTGGGGGACTGATTACCCCATACGGGGGACTGATTACCCAATATGGGGGACTGATTATCCCATCTGGGGGACTGATTACCCCATCTGGGGGACTGATTACCCCATATGGGGGACTGATTATCCCATCTGGGGGACTGATTACCCCATCTGCGGGACTGATTATCCCATCTGGGGGACCGATTGCCCCATCTGGGGGACTGATTACCCCATCTGGGGGACTGATTACCCCATCTGGGGGACTGATTACCCCATCTGGGGGACTGATTACCCCATCTGTGGGACTGATTACCCCATCTGGGGGACTGATTACCACATCTGGGGGACTGATTACCCCATATGGGAGACTGATTATCCCATTTGGGGGACTGATTATCCCATCTGGGGGACTGATTACCCCATCTGGGGGACTGATTACCCCATATGGGGGACTGATTATCCCATCTGGGGGACTGATTACCCCATATGGGGGACTGATTATCCCATCTGGGGTACTGATTGCCCCATCTGGGGGACTGATTACCCCATCTGGGGGACTGATTACCACATCTGGGGGACTGATTACCCCATCTGGGGGAATGATTACCCCATCTGTGGGACTGATTACCCCATATTGGGGACTGATTACCCCATCTGGGGGACTGATTACCCCATCTGGGGGACTGATTACCCCATCAGGGGGACCGATTACCCGATCTGTGGGACTGATTACCCAATCTGGGGGACTTATTAAACATCTGGGGGACTGATTACCCCATCTGGGGGACTGATTACTCCATATGGGGGACCGATTACCCCATATGGCGGACTGATTATCCCATCTGGGTACTGATTACCCCATCTGGGGGACTGATTACCCCATCTGGGGGACTGATTATCCTATCTGGGGGACTGATTACCCCATATGGGGGACTGATTATCCCATCTGGGGGACTGATTGCCCCATCTGCGGGACTGATTACCCCATCTGGGGGACTGATTACCCCATCTGGGGGACTGATTACCCCATCTGGGGGACTGATTATCCCATCTGGGGGACTGATTACCCCATCTGCGGGACTGATTACCCCATCTGGGGGACTGATTACCCCATCTGGGGGACTGGTTACCCCATCTGAGGGACTGATTACCCCATCTGGGGGACTGATTACCCCATCTGGGGGACTGATTACCCCATTTGGGGACTGATTACCCCATCTGGGGGACTGATTACCCCATCTGGATGACTGATTACACCATCTGGGGGACTGATTACCCCATCTGGGGGACTGATTACCCCATCTGGGGGACTGATTACCCCATCTGGGGGACTGATTACCCCATCTGGGGGACTAATTACCCCATCTGGGGGACTGATTACCCCATCTTGGGGACTGATTACCCCATCTGGCGGACTGATTACCCCATCTGGGGGACTGATTGCCCCATCTGGGGGACTGATTACCCCATCTGGGGGACTGATTACCCCATCTGGGGGACTGATTACCCCATCTGGGGGACTGATTCGCCCATCTGGGGGACTGATTACCCCATCTGGGGAATGATTACCTCATCTGGGGGACTGATTACCCCATCAAGGGAATGATTACCTCATCTGGGGGACTGATTACCCCATCTGGGGGACTGATTACCCCATCTGGGGGACTGATTGCCCCATCTGGGGGACTGATTACCCCATCTGGGGGACTGATTACCCCATCTGGGGGACTGATTACCCCATCTGGGGGACTGATTACCCCATCTGTGGGACTGATTACCCCATCTGTGGACTGATTACCTCATCTGGGGGACTGATTACCCATCTGGGGAACTGATTACCCCATCTGTGGGACTGATTCGCCCATCTGGGGGACTGATTACCCCATCTGGGGACTGATTACCTCATCTAGGGGACTGATTACCCCATCTGGGGGACTGATTACCTCATCTGGGGGACTGATTACCCCATCTGGGGGACTGATTACCCCATCTGGGGGACTGATTCGCCCATCTGGGGGACTGATTACCCCATCTGGGGGACTGATTACCCCATCTGGGGACTGATTACTTCATCTTGGGGACTGATTACCCCATCAAGGGAATGATTACCTAATCTGGGGGACTGATTACCCCATCTGGGGGACTGATTACCCCATTTGGGGGACTGATTGCCCCATCAAGGGAATGATTACCTCATCTGGGGGACTGATTACCCCATCTGGGGGACTGATTACCCCATCTGGGGGACTGATTCGCCCATCTGGGGGACTGATTCGCCCATCTGGGGGACTGATTACCCCATCTGGGGACTGATTACTTCATCTTGGGGACTGATTACCCCATCTGTGGGACTGATTACCCCATCTGGGGAATGATTACCTCATCTGGGGGACTGATTTTCCCATCAAGGGAATGATTACCTCATCTGGGGGACTGATTACCCCATCTGGGGGACTGATTACCCCATCTGGGGGACTGATTCGCCCATCTGGGGGACTGATTCGCCCATCTGGGGGACTGATTACCCCATCTGGGGACTGATTACTTCATCTTGGGGACTGATTACCCCATCAAGGGAATGATTACCTCATCTGGGGGACTGATTACCCCAGCTTTCGTACAGAGTTCTTCGGTCTTCCCATTATGTCCTTGAATTTTTACTGATAAAGCCACTGGAGGGCGAAACGTCTACGGTAAAGCTACCCAGCTATTACAGTAAAGCTTCCCAGCTATTAAGTAAAGCTACCAGCTGTTACAGTAAAGCTACCCAGCTGTTAAGTAAAGCTGCCCAGCTGTTAAGTAAAGCTACCCAGCTGTTAAGTAAAGCTACCCAGCTGTTAAGTAATGCTACCCAGCTGTTACAGTAAAGCTGCCCAGCTGTTTAGTAAAGCTACCCAGCTGTTAAGTAAAGCTACCCAGCTGTTACAGTAAAGCTACCCAGCTGTTAAGTAAAGCTACCCAGCTGTTACAGTAAAGCTACCCAGCTGTTAAGTAAAGCTACCCAGCTGTTAAGTAAAGCTACCCAGCTGTTAAGTAAAGCTACCCAGCTGTTAAGTAAAGCTACCCAGCTGTTAAGTAAAGCTACCCAGCTGTTAAGTAAAGCTACCCAGCTGTTAAGTAAAGCTACCCAGCTGTTTAGCAAAGCTACCCAGCTATTAAGTAAAGCTACCCAGCTGTTAAGTAAAGCTACCCAGCTGTTAAGTAAAGCTACCCAGCTGTTAAGTAAAGCTACCAGCTGTTAAGTAAAGCTACCCAGCTGTTAAGTAAAGCTACCCAGCTGTTAAGTAAAGCTACCCAGCTGTTCAGTAAAGCTACCCAGCTGTTTATTAAAGCTACCCAGCTGTTAAGTAAAGCTACCCAGCTGTTAAGTAAAGCTACCCAGCTGTTAAGTAAAGCTACCCAGCTGTTAAGTAAAGCTACCCAGCTGTTTAGTAAAGCTGCCCAGCTGTTAAGTAAAGCTACCCAGCTGTTTAGTAAAGCTACCCAGCTGTTAAGTAAAGCTACCCAGCTGTTAAGTAAAGCTACCCAGCTGTTAAGTAAAGCTACCCAGCTGTTAAGTAAATCTACCCAGCTATTATGTAAAGCTACCCAGCTGTTAAGTAAAGCTACCCAGCTGTTTAGTAAAGCTGCCCAGCTGTTAAGTAAAGCTACCCAGCTGTTTAGTAAAGCTACCCAGCTGTTAAGTAAAGCTACCCAGCTATTAAGAAAAGCTACCCAGCTGTTTAGTAAAGCTACCCAGCTGTTTAATAAAGCTACCCAGCTGTTTAATAAAGCTACCCAGCTGTTACAGTAATGCTACCCAGCTGTTTAATAAAGCTACCCAGCTGTTACAGTAAAGCTACCCAGCTGTTAAGTAAAGCTACCCAGCTGTTACAGTAAAGCTACCCAGCTGTTAAGTAAAGCTACCCAGCTGTTAAGTAAAGCTACCCAGCTGTTACAGTAAAGCTACCCAGCTGTTACAGTAAAGCTACCCAGCTGTTACAGTAAAGCTACCCAGCTGTTAAGTAAAGCTGCCCTGCTGTTACAGTAAAGCTACCCAGCTGTTACAGTAAAGCTACCCAGCTGTTACAGTAAAGCTGCCCAGCTGTTAAGTAAAGCTGCCCAGCTGTTACAGTAAAGCCGCCCAGCTGTTAAGTAAAGCTGCCCAGCTGTTACAGTAAAGCTACCCAGCTGTTAAGTAAAGCTACCCAGCTGTTAAGTAAAGCTGCCCAGTTGTTACAGTAAAGCTGCCCAGCTGTTAAGTAAAACTGCCCAGCTGTTAAGTAAAGCTACCCAGCTGTTAAGTAAAGCTACCCAGCTGTTAAGTAAAGCTGCCCAGCTGTTAAGTAAAGCTGCCCAGCTGTTACAGTAAAGCTACCCGGCTGTTAAGTAAAGCTACCCAGCTGTTACAGTAAAGCTGCCCAGCTGTTAAGAAAAGCTGCCCAGCTGTTACAGTAAAGCTGCCCAGCTGTTACAGTAAAGCTGCCCAGCTGTTAAGTAAAGCTACCCAGCTGTTAAGTAAAGCTGCCCAGCTGTTAAGTAAAGCTGCCCAGCTGTTACAGTAAAGCTACCCAGCTGTTAAGTAAAGCTACCCAGCTGTTACAGTAAAGCTGCCCAGCTGTTAAGTAAAGCTACCCAGCTGTTACAGTAAAGCTACCCAGCTGTTACAGTAAAGCTACACAGCTGTTAAGTAAAGCTACCCAGCTGTTACAGTAAAGCTGCCCAGCTGTTAAGTAAAGCTGCCCAGCTGTTACAGTAAAGCTGCCCAGCTGTTACAGTAAAGCTGCCCAGCTGTTACAGTAAAGCTACCCAGCTGTTACAGTAAAGCTACCCAGCTGTTAAGTAAAGCTGCCCAGCTGTTACAGTAAAGCTGCCCAGCTGTTACAGTAAAGCTGCCCAGCTGTTAAGTAAAGCTACCCAGCTGTTAAGTAAAGCTGCCCAGCTGTTAAATAAAGCTGCCCAGCTGTTAAGTAAAGCTACCCAGCGGTTACAGTAAAGCTACCCAGCTGTTAAGTAAAGCTACCCAGCTGTTACAGTAAAGCTGCCCAGCTGTTAAGTAAAGCTACCCAGCTGTTACAGTAAAGCTGCCCAGCTGTTACAGTAAAGCTGCCCAGCTGTTAAGTAAAGCTGCCCAGCTGTTACAGTAAAGCTGCCCAGCTGTTACAGTAAAGCTGCCCAGCTGTTACAGTAAAGCTACCCAGCTGTTACAGTAAAGCTACCCAGCTGTTAAGTAAAGCTGCCCAGCTGTTACAGTAAAGCTGCCCAGCTGTTACAGTAAAGCTACCCAGCTGTTAAGTAAAGCTACCCAGCTGTTTAATAAAGCTACCCAGCTGTTAAATTAAAGCTCCCCACCTGTTAAGTAAAGCTACCCAGCTGTTACAGTAAAGCTACCCAGCTGTTAAGTAAAGCTACCCAGCTGTTACAGTAAAGCTACCCAGCTGTTAAGTAAAGCTACCCAGCTGTTAAGTAAAGCTACCCAGCTGTTACAGTAAAGCTACCCAGCTGTTAAGTAAAGCTGCCCAGCTGTTACAGTAAAGCTGCCCAGCTGTTACAGTAAAGCTACCCAGCTGTTAAGTAAAGCTGCCCAGCTGTTACAGTAAGGCTACCCAGCTGTTAAGTAAAGCTGCCCAGCTGTTACAGTAAAGCTACCCAGCTGTTAAGTAAAGCTACCCAGCTGTTACAGTAAAGCTGCCCAGCTGTTAAGTAAAGCTACCCAGCTGTTTAGTAAAGCTACCCAGCTGTTACAGTAAAGCTACCCAGCTGTTACAGTAAAGCTACCCAGCTGTTACAGTAAAGCTACCCAGCTGTTACAGTAAAGCTACCCAGCTGTTACAGTAAAGCTACCCAGCTGTTACAGTAAAGCTACCCAGCTGTTACAGTAAAGCTACCCAGCTGTTACAGTAAAGCTGCCCAGCTGTTAAGTAAAGCTGCCCAGCTGTTACAGTAAAGCTGCCCAGCTGTTACAGTAAAGCTGCCCAGCTGTTACAGTAAAGCTGCCCAGCTGTTACAGTAAAGCTGCCCAGCTGTTACAGTAAAGCTGCCCAGCTGTTAAGTAAAGCTGCCCAGCTGTTAAGTAAAGCTGCCCAGCTGTTACAGTAAAGCTGCCCAGCTGTTACAGTAAAGCTACCCAGCTGTTAAGTAAAGCTGCCCAGCTGTTAAGTAAAGCTGCCCAGCTGTTACAGTAAAGCTGCCCAGCTGTTACAGTAAAGCTGCCCAGCTGTTAAGTAAAGCTGCCCAGCTGTTAAGTAAAGCTGCCCAGCTGTTACAGTAAAGCTGCCCAGCTGTTACAGTAAAGCTGCCCAGCTGTTACAGTAAAGCTGCCCAGCTGTTAAGTAAAGCTGCCCAGCTGTTAAGTAAAGCTGCCCAGCTGTTACAGTAAAGCTGCCCAGCTGTTACAGTAAAGCTACCCAGCTGTTAAGTAAAGCTGCCCAGCTGTTAAGTAAAGCTGCCCAGCTGTTAAGTAAAGCTGCCCAGCTGTTACAGTAAAGCTGCCCAGCTGTTACAGTAAAGCTACCCAGCTGTTAAGTAAAGCTGCCCAGCTGTTAAGTAAAGCTGCCCAGCTGTTACAGTAACGCTGCCCAGCTGTTAAGTAAAGCTGCCCAGCTGTTAAGTAAAGCTGCCCAGCTGTTACAGTAAAGCTGCCCAGCTGTTACAGTAAAGCTGCCCAGCTGTTACAGTAAAGCTGCCCAGCTGTTAAGTAAAGCTGCCCAGCTGTTAAGTAAAGCTGCCCAGCTGTTACAGTAAAGCTGCCCAGCTGTTACAGTAAAGCTACCCAGCTGTTAAGTAAAGCTGCCCAGCTGTTAAGTAAAGCTACCCAGCTGTTAAGTAAAGCTACCCAGGTGTTAAGTAAAGCTACCCAGGTGTTACAGTAAAGCTGCCCAGCTGTTAAGTAAAACTGCCCAGCTGTTACAGTAAAGCTGCCCAGCTGTTACAGTAAAGCTACCCAGCTGTTAAGTAAAGCTACCCAGCTGTTAAGTAAAGCTACCCAGCGGTTACAGTAAAGCTGCCCAGCTGTTAAGTAAAGCTGCCCAGCTGTTACAGTAAAGCTACCCAGCTGTTAAGTAAAGCTGCCCAGCTGTTACAGTAAAGCTACCCAGCTGTTAAGTAAAGCTGCCCAGCTGTTAAGTAAAGCTACCCAGCTGTTAAGTAAAGCTACCCAGCTGTTTAATAAAGCTACCCAGCTGTTACAGTAAAGCTGCCCAGCTGTTAAGTAAAGCTACCCAGCTGTTACAGTAAAGCTACCCAGCTGTTACAGTAAAGCTACCCAGCTGTTAAGTAAAGCTACCCAGCTGTTAAGTAAAGCTACCCAGCTGTTACAGTAAAGCTGCCCAGCTGTTAAGTAAAGCTGCCCAGCTGTTACAGTAAAGCTGCCCAGCTGTTAAGTAAAGCTGCCCAGCTGTTAAGTAAAGCTGCCCAGCTGTTAAGTAAAGCTGCCCAGCTGTTACAGTAAAGCTGCCCAGCTGTTAAGTAAAGCTGCCCAGCTGTTAAGTAAAGCTGCCCAGCTGTTACAGTAAAGCTGCCCAGCTGTTAAGTAAAGCTGCCCAGCTGTTACAGTAAAGCTGCCCAGCTGTTACAGTAAAGCTACCCAGCTGTTACAGTAAAGCTACCCAGCTGTTACAGTAAAGCTACCCAGCTGTTACAGTAAAGCTGCCCAGCTGTTAAGTAAAGCTGCCCAGCTGTTAAGTAAAGCTGCCCAGCTGTTAAGTAAAGCTGCCCAGCTGTTAAGTAAAGCTGCCCAGCTGTTACAGTAAAGCTGCCCAGCTGTTACAGTAAAGCTGCCCAGCTGTTAAGTAAAGCTGCCCAGCTGTTACAGTAAAGCTGCCCAGCTGTTACAGTAAAGCTACCCAGCTGTTACAGTAAAGCTGCCCAGCTGTTAAGTAAGGCTGCCCAGCTGTTACAGTAAAGCTGCCCAGCTGTTAAGTAAAGCTACCCAGCTGTTAAGTAAAGCTACCCAGCTGTTAAGTAAAGCTACCCAGCTGTTACAGTAAAGCTGCCCAGCTGTTAAGTAAAGCTGCCCAGCTGTTACAGTAAAGCTGCCCAGCTGTTAAGTAAAGCTGCCCAGCTGTTACAGTAAAGCTGCCCAGCTGTTAAAGTAAAGCTGCCCAGCTGTTAAGTAAGGCTGCCCAGGTGTTACAGTAAAGCTGCCCAGCTGTTAAGTAAAGCTACCCAGCTGTTAAGTAAAGCTACCCAGCTGTTAAGTAAAGCTACCCAGCTGTTACAGTAAAGCTACCCAGCTGTTAAGTAAAGCTACCCAGCTGTTAAGTAAAGCTTCCCAGCTGTTACAGTAAAGCTGCCCAGCTGTTAAGTAAAGCTACCCAGCTGTTAAGTAAAGCTACCCAGCTGTTACAGTAAAGCTACCCAGCTGTTAAGTAAAGGTGCCCAGCTGTTAAGTAAAGCTACCCAGCTGTTAAGTAAAGCTACCCAGCTGTTAAGTAAAGCTGCCCAGCTGTTACAGTAAAGCTACCCAGCTGTTAAGTAAAGCTACCCAGCTGTTACAGTAAAGCTACCCAGCTGTTACAGTAAAGCTACCCAGCTGTTTCTCTTACTTCTAACTTCCTTCCTTCCTTCTACAACCTTATCATCATCTCTCTACCTATTCCAACAACGTGGCATTTCCTGCCTTTTCACTTCCTACTCTACCTTCCTTCGTGCATTCCTTCCATCCTTCTGTCTACTCAATCCATACATTATTCTCTATTTTCTCGTTTTCTTCCGTTCCTTCGCTCCTTCCTTCTTGCATCTCTCTTCCCCCATCATCAAACACATCACCGTCTAGTGTACACACACCTCGGGGCGCCAGAGCAATCATTAGCAACAAAGGATAGAAAGTGTTGACACGGCAGGATAATAAGACAGGACGTACTCCGTGTCAGGTCTTCTCCCTCCTCTTTTTCGCATTTTTATTAAATGTGTTTGGATTGAACTCTAGCAGCCACTTGATGATGTAGACAACGTGATTAAAAGGGCCAGCACTATCTCGTGTGTATACCAGTGTGTGTGTGTGTGTGTGTGTGTGTGTGTGTGTGTGTGCTGGCTATACATACATGTGAGTATAGTTTACCTACATGCACAGCTGATAAAAATATACACGTATACATATATATATACAGTGTATAACCCAGCTTAGTGAGGCGCCTGTGATCCCAGTTCCTCACATTAACATCACCACACAGCAACATTAACATCACCACACAACAACATTAACATCACCACACAACAACATTAACATCACCACACAACAACATTAACATCACCACACAGCAACATTAACATCACCACACAGCAACATTAACATCACCACACAACAACATTAACATCACCACACAGCAACATTAACATCACCACACAACAACATTAACATCACCACACAACAACATTAACCTCACCACACAACAACATTAACATCACCACACAACAACATTAACATCACCACACAGCAACATTAACATCACCACACAACAACATTAACATCACCACACAACAACATTAACCTCACCACACAACAACATTAACATCACCACACAGCAACATTAACATCACCACACAGCAACATTAACATCACCACACAACAACATTAACATCACCACACAACATTAACATCACCACACAGCAACATTAACATCACCACACAACAACATTAACATCACCACACAACATTAACATCACCACACAGCAACATTAACATCACCACACAGCAACATTAACATCACCACACAACAACATTAACATCACCACACAACAACATTAACATCACCACACAACAACATTAACCTCACCACACAACAACATTAACATCACCACACAGCAACATTAACATCACCACACAGCAACATTAACATCACTACACAACAACATTAACATCACCACACAACAACATTAACATCACCACACAACAACATTAACATCACCACACAACATTAACATCACCACACAGCAACATTAACATCACCACACAACAACATTAACCTCACCACACAACAACATTAACATCACCACACAACATTAACATCACCACACAGCAACATTAACATCACCACACAACAACATTAACATCACTACACAACATTAACATCACCACACAACAACATTAACATCACCACACAGCAACATTAACATCACCACACAACAACATTAACCTCACCACACAACAACATTAACATCACCACACAACATTAACATCACCACACAGCAACATTAACATCACCACACAACAACATTAACATCACTACACAACATTAACATCACCACACAACAACATTAACATCACCACACAGCAACATTAACATCACCACACAACAACATTAACCTCACCACACAACAACATTAACATCACCACACAACATTAACATCACCACACAGCAACATTAACATCACCACTAACAACAACATTAACATCACTACACAACATTAACATCACCACACAACAACATTAACATCACCACACAGCAACATTAACATCACCACACAACAACATTAACCTCACCACACAACAACATTAACATCACCACACAACATTAACATCACCACACAGCAACATTAACATCACCACACAACAACATTAACATCACCACACAACATTAACATCACCACACAACAACATTAACATCACCACACAGCAACATTAACATCACTACACAACAACATTAACATCACCACACAGCAACATTAACATCACCACACAACAACATTAACATCACCACACAACATTAACATCACCACACAGCAACATTAACATCACCACACAGCAACATTAACATCACTACACAACAACATTAACATCACCACACAACAACATTAACCTCACAACACAACAACATTAACATCACCACACAACATTAACATCACCACACAGCAACATTAACATCACCACACAACAACATTAACCTCACCACACAACAACATTAACATCACCACACAACATTAACATCACCACACAGCAACATTAACATCACCACACAACAACATTAACATCACCACACAACAACATTAACCTCACCACACAACAACATTAACATCACCACACAACATAAACATCACCACACAACAACATTAACATCACCACACAGCAACATTAACATCACCACACAACAACATTAACATCACCACACAACAACATTAACATCACCACACAACAACATTAACCTCACCACACAACATTAACATCACCACACAACATTAACATCACCACACAACAACATTAACATCACCACACAGCAACATTAACATCACCACACAACAACATTAACATCACCACACAGCAACATTAAATCTGAGAAGCATTATTTTCTCACTCCATCACAGCATTTTCCTGAGACTAATTGGCATTTCCTGCTTACTGAGCCTAGTCCTGTAATTTTTCAAATGCATGTAGCAGACGGTCCCCTGGGAACGTAATCGCCTGGAAACCTTCCTCTTTTCTGCAATTTCGCAAGCTCCTGATGATGTGTTGATTGCAACACGAAAGGCCTAGAGCTATCATTCAACTCCCCCCGTAGTTGTTTTGCATATATATATAGATCAACTGAGAGGTACATTTCTCTCAATGCATATATGCTAGGAATATACCCCTTATATCAGGGGGAGTAAAGCACTCTTGATCGGTGGTGAAGAGATGACATGATGCCTTAATGACCCCTCAAGTACTAGAGAAACTATAAACCCAATTAACCAACCAGTCACTGACTACAGTCACTGAGGGAACCACACTGCCCTGTCAGACTCGTCTCTTGTTGAAGGTTAGCTGTGGTAACTCAAGCTACGTTCGTGTTTTTTCTGCGTGTTCATGTTAATGGTGGTTTTAATTTCAAGGTGTGTGGGTGTGTATTAAGTCCCCCAATTAATGGGTCGTGTAGGTTGATTGGTTAGTTAATTGGGCTTCTAAACGCATCGACTACACGAGGGTCATTAAGGCTGCATGTCACCTGTCCACCAGAAGTCAGAAATACATTAATTTAAAATAGGCAGCAAAGTTAAATCTCAGCATATACATAACATACACTGAGAGACATACACCTCTCGGTGTATAAAAATCCTGCCATCACAGCCGGATAGAAGGGATGCTGGGTGGAAGACAGTTGAGCAGGAGTGGATTTAGGGACCAACATCTCTGTGCTGCCAAGAACAGAAGTACTACCATGTACAGGATACCTCCAGTAAGGATGTGTACTCTGAGTGTACACTGAACGTGCAACGAGGCTGTGTACTCAAAGAACGACGTACAAGGAACGTACAACATTGTGTGCTCGGAGAATAGCGTACAGGTAACGTACAGGAGAGAAAAATAAGACCGCCGTCTAGTGGCAAGGCGAGCCAATATTTACAATATTTACAATCAATTAGGTTAATGGACTCAGGTAACGTTCGGAATATTTTAGTATTCTTTTTTTCAAGCTTCGTTTCGCTCGGCCACGAGCATGTCTGTCGATTCATTTGATTGCTACTGCTGCAGTTCTACCTTTCTGCTGCCTCAGAGTATATACACTGAGAGTGTATACACATCTCAGTGTGTATACATTGAGACCTGTGTTTATATACACTGAGACGTCGGATAGAGCTGTCTATGTCTATCTTTCTGTTCATTATCCACGGGCAGTCGATAGACTTTTAAGCTAATAGACTAACTGGCTGGAGGACAGGTAACGTAACAGCGACTGTATGTAGATAGAGATACATATATAGTATGTAGATAGATGTATATACAGTATGTAGATAAAGATATATACACAGTCTGTAGATAAAGTTAGTCATATGAGGGAGGATGTCATAGCTGTGTCACGTGTGTAGACAGAGACAGGGCCACAGCTGTGTCAGGTGTGTGGCCACAGCTGTGCCAGGAGTGTGGCCACAGCTGCATCAGGTGTGTGGCCACAGCTGTGCCAGGTGTGTGGCCACAGCTGTGCCAGGTATGTAGCCAGAGCTGTCAGGTGTGTGGCCACAGCTGTGCCAGGTGTGTGGCCACAGATGTTTCAGGTGTGTGGCTACATCTATATCAGGTGTGTGGCCACAGCTGTATCAAGTGTGTAGACACAGCTGTGCCAGGTGTGTGGCCACAGCTGTATCAGGTGTGTGGCCACAGCTGTATCAGGTGTGTGTGGCCACAGCTGTATGAGGCGTGTTGCCACACACACAGGTCACACACTGCAACATCAGAGGGGTCACGCATCCAGTCTGGAATCCAAGACACCATCCCAGCTAAACAAGTCACATTACTGATCATGAAAGCTCCGAAACGTCGACACTGAGACAACGTTTTTCTCCCCTAAAGGGACTCTATCCCACTGATGGCCAATGGTTCCAATGGTGAGAATGTGGTGTTTTGTATCAATGTGCTGTAGCGTGTAACTTTGTGGCGGAATTGTAATGTGGAAATTGGGCGAAATGTTTTTATAAATAGGTAACAGTGACCTCTGTAATGGTGTGGTCGGTTGGAAGACCCCACTGTGACCTCTGTAATGGTGTGGCCTGTTGGAAGACCCCACTGTGACCTCTGTAATGGTGTGGCCTGTTGGAAGACCCCACTGTGACCTCTGTAATGGTGTGGCCTGTTGGAAGACCCCACTGTGACCTCTGTAATGGTGTGGTCTGTTGGAAGACCCCACTGTGACCTTTGTAATGGTGTGGTCTGTTGGAAGATCCCATTGTGACCTCTGTAATGGTGTGGACTGTTGGAAGACCCCACTGTGACCTCTGTAATGGTGTGGCCTGTTGGAAGACCCCACTGTGACCTCTGTAATGGTGTGGCCTGTTGGAAGACCCCACTGTGACCTCTATAATGGTGTGGCCTGTTGGAAGACCCCAGCCTCGATATCCGGCGTTAAGGGTAGTCTCTCTCTCCCTCTCTCTCCCTCTCTCTCTCTCTCTCTCTCTCTCTCTCTCTCTCTCTCTCTCTCTCTCTCTCTCTCTTTCCACACTACCCTCCTGCTGATATATTAAGAGGAGAGGAAAAGCGAAATAGAAAGGTGTGGCCTGTTGGAAGACCCCACTGTGACCTCTGTAATGGTGTGGCCTGTTGGAAGACCCCACTGTGACCTCTGTAATGGTGTGGCCTGTTGGAAGACCCCACTGTGACCTCTGTAATGGTGTGGCCTGTTGGAAGACCCCACTGTGACCTCTATAATGGTGTGGCCTGTTGGAAGACCCCACTGTGACCTCTGTAATGGTGTGGCCTGTTGGAAGACCCCACTGTGACCTCTGTAGAGATCTGGGAGAAAAAGAGAGAAAGGAAAAAGACATAGAGGAGAGGATTAAGGAGAGACATAATAAAGAAGAGATGGATGGCGAGAGAGAGAGAGAGAAAGAGAGAGAGAGAGAGAGAGAGAGAGAGAGAGAGAGAGAAAGTAGCTTCTCTGAACAAACTTTCGTTCTTACGACGTCAAGTCATAGGGGCGACATTTCAATGCCTGTAGAGTAGATGACCTCAAGAAAGCCAATATCACACTTACACACTCCTGCTAGAAAGTCGACAGTTGTGTGTCCGAACTTCAGACCTGTCAATCACAGTTTCTACTTCCGCCGGCGAACTGATTTTGACTTTTAAGTGCCGAATCCACAAAGTCGAATTTCCTCTGAGCTTAGAGCTCAGTTTCGATGAGCAGTATACGATATTGATCCTTGTGTCACGCTTGTTTAAGGGTAGTTTTTACCTTGTGTGTGTATTCACCTAATTTGACTCACCTAGTTTTGGTTCCAGGGGTCGATTCACAGCTCCTGGCCCCTCCTCTTTACTGGTCGCTACTACGTCACTCTCCCTGCTCCAAGAGCTTTATCATACCTCTTCTTAAAGCTATGTATGGATCCTGCTTCAACTACATCACTTTCCAGGCTATTCCACTTCTTGACAACTCTGTGACTGAAGAAATACTTCCTAACATCCCTATGACTCATCTGAGTCTTCAACTTCCAATTGTGACCCCTTGTTTCTGTGTGTGTGAGTGTGTGTGTGTGTGTGTGTGTGTGTGTGTGTGTGTGTGTGTGTGTGTGTGTGTGTGTGTGTGTGTGTGTGTGCCCTGGGGACCAACTCTGGCTCAGCTAGCGAGCAGTAGGAGGAAGGGAGGGAGGTAGGGAAGGAAGGAAGGAAGGAAGGAAGGAAGGAGGGAGGGAGGAAGAGGAAGAGTGAAGAATGGAGTAACTAGGGTGTAAGAGGTTGGCAAAACATGAGAGATAAGGTGAACCAGAGAGGGAAGAAAAATGACAAGATGGCTGGTGACTTGTGTAGTGTTGTATAGTGGTGCCAAGACTGCTGTATAGTGGTACCAAGACTGTTGTATAGTGGTACCAAGACTGTTGTGTAGTGGTACCAAGACTGTTGTATAATGGTACCAGCACTAATATATATATAGTGGTACCAACACTAATATATACTGGTACCAACACTGATATAGTGGCACCAAGACTGTTGTATAGTGGTACCAAGACTGTTGTGTAGTGGTACCAACACTAATATATAGTGGTACCAACACTAATATATATTGGTACCAACACTAATATATAGTGGTACCAACACTAATATATATTGGTACCAACACTAATATATACTGGTACCAACACTGATATAGGGATACCAAGACTGTTGTATAGTGGTACCAAGACTGTTGTATAGTGATACCAACACTAATATATACTGGTACCAACACTGATATAGTGGCACCAACACTGCTGTATAGTGGTACCAAGACTGTTGTATAGTGGTACAAACACTAATATATACTGGTACCAACACTAATACATACTGGTACCAACACTAATATATACTGGTACCAACACTAATATATACTGGTACCAACACTGATATAGTGATACCAAGACTGATACATAGGTGTGAAGCATGGGTTTTAAACATTGCAGCGAGGAGACGATTAGACACAGAAGAGATGTCATGTATGAGGTCAAGGGGTGAATATAATGCAGAGAATCCTGGGCATGCAGATGACAAAAGGCTACAGGGTTACCAAAACTGAGGAAGTTTGCTGAGGTAGATAGACACGTCTGATGTGGGGGGAAGTGAGGATAGAGGTCGTCCCAGAAGACTCTGGAGGAGGGGTGTAAACGAAGTTTTGAGGCCTTAGTGCTTTGACATCTCACAGTCTTATGTGAGAGCATTAGCTCACACAGAGAGACAGACATGTAGAGAGATAGATAATAGCAAAGAAAGAAGATATATATCCATCAGAGAAGAGTAAATATAAAACAGAATAAAACACAACACTTGCCCAGGGAAGAATGTCAAAAACGAGACGCATTAACGCAGAATCAGCCTTTTTATAAGAATTTACAAAAGCCGAGTCAAAAAAAAAAAAAACTGTCGTGAATGTTGTCAGAGGTAAAGTTCTTAGTGTTTCCTGGAGCGGTTATCCTCGCCATCCATCACTTGTCTGGCGAAGACACAGCTGATGGTGGTGAAGACACAGCTGATGGTGGTGAAGACACAGCTGATGGTGGTGAAGACACAGCTGATGGTGGTGAAGACAGCTGATGATGGTGAAGACACAGCTGATGGTGGTGAAGACACAGCTGATGGTGGTGGAGACAGCTGATGGTGGTGAAGACACAGCTGATGGTGGTGAAGACACAGCTGATGGTGGTGGAGACAGCTGATGGTGGTGAAGACACAGCTGATGGTGGTGAAGACACAGCTGATGGTGGTGAAGACACAGCTGATGGTGGTGAAGACACAGCTGATGATGGTGAAGACACAGCTGATGGTGGTGAAGACACAGCTGATGGTGGTGGAGACAGCTGATGGTGGTGAAGACACAGCTGATGGTGGTGAAGACACAGCTGATGGTGGTGAAGACACAGCTGATGGTGGTGAAGACACAGCTGATGGTGGTGAAGACACAGCTGATGGTGGTGAAGACACAGCTGATGGTGGTGAAGACACAGCTGATGGTGGTGAAGACACAGCTGATGGTGGTGAAGACACAGCTGATGGTGGTGAAGACACAGCTGATGGTGGTGAAGACACAGCTGATGGTGGTGAAGACACAGCTGATGGTGGTGAAGACACAGCTGATGATGGTGAAGACACAGCTGATGGTGGTGAAGACACAGCTGATGATGGTGAAGACACAGCTGATGATGGTGAAGACACAGCTGATGAAGACACAGCTGATGTGGTGAAGACACAGCTGATGGTGGTGAAGACACAGCTGATGGTGGTGAAGACACAGCTGATGGTGGTGAAGACACAGCTGATGGTGGTGAAGACACAGCTGATGGTGGTGAAGACACAGCTGATGGTGGTGAAGACACAGCTGATGGTGGTGAAGACACAGCTGATGATGGTGGTGAAGACACAGCTGATGGTGGTGAAGACACAGCTGATGGTGGTGAAGACACAGCTGATGATGGTGGTGAAGACACAGCTGATGATGGTGGTGAAGACACAGCTGATGATGGTGGTGAAGACACAGCTGATGGTGGTGAAGACACAGCTGATGGTGGTGAAGACACAGCTGATGATGGTGGTGAAGACACAGCTGATGATGGTGGTGAAGACACAGCTGATGATGGTGGTGAAGACACAGCTGATGATGGTGGTGAAGACACAGCTGATGATGGTGGTGAAGACACAGCTGATGATGGTGGTGAAGACACAGCTGATGATGGTGGTAAAGATGAGGCTTGTCTGAGATGCCAGTCCTGGCATGGATGATGTGAAACAGGTATCCCTGTAGGGATACCCCTCAGTGGCTGTCTGTATGTGCCGTGGTAGTAGTGGTAGTAGTGTGAGTGGTAGTGTGGTGGTGGTAGTGGTGGTGGTGGTGGTAGTGGCAGTGTGGTGGTAGTGAGTGGTGGTAGTGGTGGTGGTAGCGGTGGTGTAGTGATAGTAGTAGTGAGTGTTAGTAGTGATGATGGTGGTAGTGGTGGTAGTGGCAGTAGTAGTGTGTGATGGTGGTAATTAGTAGTGGCAGTGTGTGATAGTAGTATTAGTAGTAGTATTGTGATAGTAGTGAAGTAGTAATCAATGTTAGTAGTAGTAGTAATGATAGTAGTAGTCATGTATTGATAGTATTAGTAGTGGTAGTAGTAGCAGTTAGTAGTGAGTAGTGGTGGTGGTGGTGGTGGCGGTGGTGGTGGTGGTGGTGAGTGGTGGTCGTGGTGGTGGTGGTGGTGGTGTGAGTGGTGGTGGTGGTGATGGTCGTGGCGGTGGTGTGGTGGTGGTGGTGGTGGTGGTGGCGGTGGTGGTGGTGGTGTGTTGGTGGTGGTGGTGGTGACAGTGGTGTGGTGGTGGTGGTCGTGACAGTGGTGGTGGCGGTGGTGGTGGTAGTGGTGGTGGTGGTGGCGGTGGTGGTGGTGGTGGTGATCCGCAGTCAGTAGTAGTAGTAGTGGTGGTAGTGGTGGCAGTGGTGGTTGGTGGTGGTCGCCAGCAGTATTAGTAGTAGTGGTAGTTAGTAAAGTGGCAGTGGTGGTGGTGAGTGTGTGGTGGTGGCGGTGTGGTGGTGGTGAGGTGGTGGTGGTGGTGGTCGTGGTGGTGGTGATGGTGGTGGCCACTGGTGGTGGTGGTGAGTGAGTGGTGGTGGTGGTGGTGTGGTGTGGTGGTGGTGGTGGTGGTGGCCGGTGGTGGTGGTGGTGGTGATCGTGACAGTGGTGGTGGTGGTGTCAGTGGTGGTAGTGGCCAGTGGTGGTGACAGTGAAAGTGGTGGTGGTGGTGGCCAGTGGTAGTGTGGTGATGGTCTGGCGTGGCGGTGGTAGTGGTAGTGGTGATGATGATGGTGGCAGTGGTATTGGTAGTGATGATGGTAGTGACAGTAGTAGTGAGTAAGTGGTAGTGGTATTAGTGTGGTGGTGGTGGTAGTAGTAGTAGTCATTGGCAGTGGTAGTAGTGAGTGTGGTGGTGGTAGTAGTAGTAGCAATGTGGTAGTGGTAGTGGTGGTGGTCGTAGCAGTGATGATGAAAGTAGTGGTAGTAGTATTAGGTAGTAGTGGTAGTGGTGATGATGATGATTGTGTGGTAGTAGTAGTGATGAGGGAGGAAGAGGGGAGAGTGAAGAAGAGGAGAAGAAGGAAGAAGAGGAGAAGAGAGGAAGAAGGAAGAAGAGGGAAGAAGAAAGGAGAGAAAGAAGGGAAGAAGAAGGAAGAAGAAGGAAGAAAAGAAAGGAAGAAAGAAAGGGAAGAAGAAGGGAAGAGAGAGAGGAAGAAAGAAGGGAGAAGAAGGGAAGAAGAGGGAAGAAGAGGAAGAAGAAGAGGGGAGAAGAAGAGGAAGAAGGGA
>NC_091323.1:32009041-32054041 GCF_038502225.1 Cherax quadricarinatus | reverse complement strand
CAGGTGGAGTGTGGGTAGTGAGGTGTGGGTGGGAGTGTGTGGGTGATGGGGTGTGGGTGGGGAGTGCGTGGGAAGTGGGGTGTGGGTGGGGTGTGTGGGTAGTGGGGTGTGGTTGGGTGTGTGGGTGGCGGGTGTGGGTGGGGTGTGTGGATGGTGAGGTGTGGGTGGGGTGTGGGTAGTTGGGTGTGGGTGGGAGTGTGTGGGTAGTAGGGTGTGGGTGGGAGTGTGTGGGTAGTAGGGTGTGGGTGGGAGTGTGTGGGTAGTAGGGTGTGGGTGGGAGTGTGTGGGTAGTAGGGTGTGGGTGGGAGTGTGTGAGTAGTAGGGTGTGGGTAGGAGTGTGTGTGGGTGTTGGGGTGGGTGGGGTGTGCTGGGAGAAGTAGGGTGTGGTGGAGTGTGTGGGTAGGGTGTGGGTGGGAGTGTGTGGAGTAAGTAGGGTGTGGGTGGGAGTGTGTGGGTATTAGGGTTGTTAGATGAGTGTGATGGTGTGGGTGGGAGATTATTAGATAAATATGGTGGATGCAATCAAAGTGTGGGTGGAAGCCTGTGAGTAGAGAGTGTGGGTGGAATTGTGGGTGGCGGGTGTCGATTTGGGAGTGTGTGTGGAAGTAGGGTGTGGGTGGGTGTGTGGATAATGGGTGTGGGTGGGTGTGTGGTGGTAGGTGTGGGTGGGAGTGTTAATGGGAAGTAGGGTGTGGGTGGGAGTGTGTGGAGTGGGAGTGTGTGGGTAGTGGGTGTGGGTGGGGTGTGTGTGGGTGTGGGTGTGGTTGGGAGTGTGTGGGAAGTAGGGTGTGGGTGGGAGTGTGTGGGTGTGGGTGTAGTTGAGGTGTGTGGGAAGTAGGGTGTGGGTGGTGTGTGGATAGTAAGGTGTAGGTGGGAGTGTGTGGGTAGTAGGTGTGGTTCAGGTGTGTGAGTAGGGTGTGGGTGGGAGTGTGTGGATAGTAGGTGTGGATTGGGAGTGTGGAGTACTAGGGTGTGGTCAGGGTGTGTGGGTATTAGGGTGTGGGTGGGAGTGTGTAGGAAGTGGGGTGTGGGTGGGGTGTATGGGAGAAGTAGGGTGTAGGTGGGTGTGTGGGAAGTAGGGTGTGGGTGGGGTGTGTGGGAAGTAGGGTGTGGGTGGGGTGTGCAGAGTAGGGTATGAGTGGGTGTGTGGGAAGTAAGTGTGGTGGGAGTGTGTAGGAGTAAGGTGTGCGTTGGGGTGTCAGGTAGTGGGACGTGGGTGGGGTGTTTTAGTTAATAGGGTGGCTGGGTGGGTGTGTGGGTATTAGGGTGTGGGTGGGAGTGTGTGGGTGGCCCAGTAGGGTGTGGGTGGGAGTGCGTGGGAGTGAGAGGGTGTGGGTGGGAGTGTGTGGGTAGTGGGGTGTGGTCCCGGTGTGTGTTGTGGGTAGTAGGGTGTTGGTGGGGTCGTGTGGATATTAGGGTGTGGGTGGGAGTGTGTGGGTAGTAGGGTGGTGGGTGGGGTGTGTGGAGTAGTAGGGTGTGGGTGGGGGTGTGTGGGTATTAGGGTGTGATTGAGGTGTGTGGGTAGTGGGTGTGGGTGGGAGTGTGTGGGTAGTGGGGTGTGGGTGAAGTGGTGATGGTGGGGTGTGGGTGGGAGTGTGTGGAGCAGTGGGGTGTGGGTGGGAGTGTGGGTAGTGGGGTGTGGGTGGGAGTGTGTGGGTATTGAGATTGTGGGTGGGGTGTGTGGGTAGTAGGGTGTGGGTGGGGTGTGTGGGTGGCTGGGGTGTGCGTGGGGTGTGTGGGTAGTAGGGTGTGGGTGGGTGTGAGTAGTAGGGTGTGGTGAGGTCTTGTGGGTAGTAGAGGTGTGGGTGGAGTGTGTGGAGCAGTAGGGTGTAAGGTGGATGTGTGGGAAGTAGGGTGTGGGTAGGGTGTGTGAGTAGTAGGGGTGTGGGTGGGAGGTGTGGTGGGTATTAGGGTGTGTGGTGGGAGTGTGTGGGAAGTGAATTGTGGGTGGGAGTGTGTGGGTAGTAAGGTGTGGGTGGGAGTGTGTGGGTAGTAGGGTGTGGGTGGAAGTGTGTGGGAAGTAGGGTGTGGGTGGGAGTGTGTGGGTAGTAGGGTGTGGTTGGGAGTGTGTGGGAAGTAGGGTGTGGGTGGGAGTGTGTGGATAATGCAAGGTGTAGGGTGCAGTGTGGGTAGTAGGGTGTGGGGTGGGGTGTGTGGAAGCAGGGTGGGTGGGGTGTGTGGGTGGGTGTGTGGGTAGTAAGTGTAGGTGGGAGTGTAACTAGGTAGTAGGGTGTGGGTGGGAGTGTGTGGGTAGTAGGGTGTGGGTGGGAGTGTGTGGGTAGTAGGGTGTGGTTGGGAGTGTGTGGGAAGTAGGGTGTGGGTGGGAGTGTGTGGATAGTAAGGTGTGGGTGGGAGTGTGTGGGTAGTAGGGTGTGGGTGGGAGTGTGTGGGAAGTAGGGTGTGGGTGGGAGTGTGGATGAGGTGGGTGGGTGTGGGTACTAGGGTGTGGGTGGGGTGTGTGTGGTGTGGTGTGGGTGGAGTGTGTGGGTGTGGGGTGTGGTGGGAGTGTGTGTGGGGAAGTAGAAGATTGTGGGTGGGGTGTGTGGGTAGTAGGGTGTGGGTGGGGTGTGTGGGTAGTGATGATTGTGGGTGGGTGTGTGGGTAGTAGGGTGTGGTGGGAGTGTGTGGAGTGGTAGGGTGTGGTTGGGAGTGTGTAGGAAGTAAGGTGTGGGTAGAGTGTGTGGATAGTAAGGTGGGTAGAATTATTAGTGGGTAGTGGGGTGGGTGGAAGTGTGTAGGAAGTAGGGTGTACAGGTGGGAGTGTGTGGGCGTGGGTGTGGTTGGGAGTGTGTGGGAAGTAGGGTGTGGGTGGGAGTGTGTGGATAGTAAGGTGTGGGTGGGAGTGTGTGGGTAGTAGGGTGTGGGTGGGAGTGTGTGGGTAGTAGGGTGTGGGTGGGAGTGTGTGGGTGGGAGTGTGTGGGTAGTAGGGGTGTGTTGGATGGTGTGTGTGGGTAGTAGGGTGTGGGTGGGAGTGTGTGGGAAGTAGGGTGTGGGTGGGAGTGTGTGGGTAGTAGGGTGTGGTTGGTGTAGAGTAGGGTGTGGGTGGGAGTGTGCGGATAGTGGAGTGTGGGGTGGGATTGGTGTGGGTAGTAGGGTGTGGTTGGGAGTGTGGGAAGTAGGGTGTAGGTGGGGTGTGTGGATCAGTAGGTGTGGTGGGGTGTGTGGGTGGGTGCTAGGGTGTGGGTGGGAGTGGGTGTGGGAGTGTGGGTCAGGTGTGTGGGTAGTAGGGTGTGAGTGGGGTGTGTGGGAGTAAGGTGTGGGTGGGCCAGTGTGTGGAGTAGTAGGGTGTGGGTGGGAGTGTGGTAGTAGGTGTGGGTGGAGGTGTGTGGGTAGTGGGGTGTGGGTGGGGTGTGTGGGCAGTGGGTGTGGTTGGGTGTGTGGGATGGGGTGGGTGGGAGTGTGTGGATGGCTGGAGGTGGGGGTGGGAGTGTGTGGGTAGTAGGGTGTGGGTGGGAGTGTGTGGGTAGTAGGGTGTGGGTGGGAGTGTGTGGGTAGTAGGGTGTGGGTGGGAGTGTGTGGGTAGTAGGGTGTGGGTGGGAGTGTGTGGATAGTAAGGTGTGGGTGGGAGTCAACCAGGTGTTAGGGTGTGGGTGGTGTAAGTAGGGTGTGGGTGGGGTGTGTGGGTGGCGGGTGGTGGGGTGTGGGTAGTAGGGTGTGGGTGGGGTGTGGATAGTAAGGTGTGGTGGGAGTGAGTGGGTAGTGAGGTGTGGGTGGGACTTTTGGGTAGTAGGGTGTGGGTGGAGTGTGTTGGGTAGTGGGTGTGGTTGGGTGTGTGGAAGTAGAGGTGTGGGTGGGGTGTGGGGAGTAGGGTGTGGTGGAGTGTGTGGGTGTGGTGTGGGTGGGAGTGTGCGGTGGCGGGTGTGGGGTGGGAGTGTGGCCAGGTGTGGGGTGTGGGTTGGGGTGTGGCGGTAGTAGGGTCGTGGGTGGGTGTGTGGGTGTCAAGGTGTGGGTTGGGAGTGTGGGTGGGAGGTGTGGGTGGGGTGTGGGTGTGGGTGTGGGTGGGAGTGTGGGTGGGAGGGTGTGGGTGGGAGTGTGTGGGTGGGAGGGTGGGTGTGGTGTGGTGGGGTGTGTGGGTAGTAAGGTGTGGGTGGGAGTGTGTGGGTGATGTAGGTGTGGGTGGGAGTGGGTGGGAGGGTGTGGGTGGGAGTGTGTGGGTGGGAGTGTGGGTAGTAGGTGTGGGTGGGGTGTGTGGGTAGTGGGTGTGTGGGTCAGGGTGGGTGGGTGGGAGGGTGTGGATGGGGTGTGTGGGTAGTGGGTGTGGGTGGGAGTGTGGGAAGTAGGGTGTGGGTGGGAGGGGGGTGTGGGTGATAAGGTGTGGGTGGGAGTGTGTGGGTGGGAGGTGTGGGTGGGAGTGTGTGGGTAATGGAGTGTGGGTGGGAGTGTGTGTGGGAAGTAGGGTGTGGGTGGGAAGGTGTGGGTGGGAGTGGGTAGTAGGGTGTGGGTGGGAGGGTGTGGGTGGGAGGGTGTGGGTGGGAGTGGGTTGTAGGGTGTGGGTGGGAGGGTGTGGGTAGGAGTGGGTAGTAGGGTGTGGGTGGGAGGGTGTGGGTGGGAGTGTGTGGGTGGGAGTGGGTGGGAGGGTGTGGGTGGGAGTGGGTGGGAGGGAGTGGGTGGGAGTGGGTGGGAGCAGTGATATATGTATGTCTATCATTATCAACATTATTATTATTGTTTTGCTATTTAAATTAAGAGATTCACATCTCAGTGTATATATACACACTGAAACACACACCTTGGTATACACACACTGACACACACACCTCGGTATATACACACTGAAACACACAAGCCTCGGTATATATATACACACACTGAGACACACACTCACCTCGGTATATACACACTGAGACACACACACCTCGGTGTATACACCGAGACACTCACACACCTTAGTATGCCCCTCACTGAGACACACACCTCAGTACATGCAGAGATACACACACTGGTATATGAGATACCACCTTCAGTCATGCTGAGACACACACCTCGGTACATACACTGAGATACACACACTTCGGTACATACACTGAGACACACACACCTCGGTACATACACTGAGATACACACACTTCGGTACATACACTGAGACACACACACCTCGGTACATACACTGAGACACACACCTCGGTACATACACTGAGACACACACACCTCGGTACATACACTGAGACACACTCACCTCGGTACATACACTGAGACACACACACCTCGGTACATACACTGAGACACACACACCTCGGTACATACACAGAACTACACACCTCAGTATAACCACACTGAAGACACCTCACACTCAGTACATACACTGAGACACACACACCTCGGTACATACACTGAGACACACACACCTCGGCACATACACTGACACACACACACCTCGGTATACACACTGAGACACACACACCTCGGTACATACACTGAGACACACTCACCTCGGTACATACACTGAGACACACACACCTCGGTACATACACTGAGACACACACACCTCGGTACATACACTGAGACACACTCACCTCGGTACATACACTGAGACACACACCTCGGTACATACACTGAGACACACACTCACCTCGGTACATACACTGAGACACACACACACACACCTCGGTACATACACTGACACACACACACCACGGTATACACACTGAGACACACACACCTCGGTATACTGGAACCACACACCTCAGTATACACTCAGACACCTCATCATTACATACTGAGACACACACACACCTCAGTGTTATACTAGAACCACACCCCACCTCACACATACACTAGCACACCTCGGTATACACACTGAGACACACACACCTCGGTACATACACTGAGACACACTCACCTCGGTACATACACTGAGACACACACCTCGGTACATACAGTAAGTTTACACCTCAGTACGCCAGAGACACACTCACTGCTCAGTACATACACTGGGAACACACTACACCTCAGTATCACCTATGAGATATCACACACACCTCAGTACATACTACTGAGACACCTCACCTCAGTACATACCTGAGACACCTCAGTACATACACTGATTTACTCACCTCAGTATACACTGGGGCCACACACGCCTCAGTACATACACTTTAACACACACACCACAGTATGCACACACTGGAGACACACACACCTCAGGTGCATACACTGAGACACACACACCTCAGTGTACATACCTGGGAACCCCTCCTGTATTTGCTTGCTGAGACACACACACCTCAGCACATACACACAGAACACACACACCTCAATTTTTACACTGAGACACACACACCTCGGTACATACACTGAGACACACACACCTCGGTACATACACTGAGACACACACTCACCTCGGTACATACACTGAGACACACACACACCTCGGTACATACACTGACACACACACACACCACGGTATACACACTGAGACACACACACCTCGGTACATACACTGAGACACACACACCTCGGTACATACACTGAGACACACTCACCTCGGTACATACACTGAGACACACACACACCTCAATGCCATGCACTGAGACACACACATAGTACATACACTGACACACACCTCACAGTGTCACACACTGAGACACACACAACTCAGTACATACACTGGGTTCTCACCACCCCTCAGTACATACCTGAGACACACACTCCAGTACATACACTGAACACACACCTCTAGTACATACATAGACACACACACACCTCAGTGCACAGCTTTACACACCAGTATACATGAGACACACACACCTCAGTGCATACATGAGACACACACCTCAGTACATACAGAAACACCCTCACCTCAGTACATTACACTGAGACACACACCCTCAGTACTATTACATGCGATTTTACACCTCGGTACATACACTGAGACACACACACACCTCGGTACATACACTGAGACACACACACACCTCGGTATACACACTGAGACACACACACACCTCGGTATACACACTGAGACACACACACACCTCGGTATACACACTGAGACACACACACACCTCGGTACATACACTGAGACACACACACCTCGGTATACACACTGAGACACACACCTCCAGTATACACACAGAACACACACACCTCAGCATCACACATGAACCTGTCCCCCGACATGTGAGTGTCTAAGACCAATGTTGAACAATACATCTCTCGTTAAGTTTGCATTTCGACATGATGACAGTATACCGTGCTGGGAGCCTCTTAGAAGCATACTGGGCGTCCTGACCTTATACAAACAACAGTTCTGTTGCCTGACTCCTGGAGAAACTCCCCTCAAGAGAGCTCCTTGTTGTTAGTCAGGGGCTTTGCAGTTTAGAAATTGAATGTGCTCCAGTTCCCAATTAAGCCTGAATGCCTTCCACGTACCCAGGCGCTGTATAGTCACTCCGGGTTTTTGGCCTTCCCCTTGATTATAATAATAATAATTCCTTGAGGAACGGCTGTTAATGGTCCCACTTGCTCTGTTGTCCCGAGTAACAGGTGTTTTTACTGTTATACCGTTTCTGTTTGCTGGAAGAGCGGGTGTTAACAGTAGGTGACGGTGAGAGCGGCTATAGCATAGTGTAGGTGGGTGTATGTAGTGTATTAGTGGGTATATAGGTAGGTGTATGTGTATATTGTGTATAGGTGAGTGTTGGTGGTGCGTGATACAAGTGTAGGTACACTTAGGTTAATATAGGAGAGTATAAGTGGGTGTACGTGTGTGTAGATGAGGAGTGGGGTGGGTCAGTGTAGTGTTGTGAAAGGGAGCTCGACATTATTTCAAGGACGGTGAGATTCCTGAATATATATTCAGAGTTGAGGAGGAGGAGGAGGATTATCAGAACATGCATTGTCAACGGTGGTTTCAGACATCATCAGTACTCTGGGATATAGTGTATTGTATGAGTGTTGTTAAAACCCCAGGATGTGTCTCTGAGATGCTGACCACGAGATGAAGGAGATGAAGGAGGAGGAGAGGACCTGTGGGAGGGAAGAGTTAGCTGTTAGTATAGCAGAGAAGGTTAGAGAGAGAGAGATAAGATGAAAATAAAGGAGGATGGCTGAGAAAGGAGAAGATGGCAGAAAGGAAGAAAGTAAGAAAGTAAGATAGTGAAAAAGAAAGACAGCAAAGTAGGATATTAAAGATAGTGAGAATAAAGACAGAAAAATACACATGATAAAATGAGAAACGATAAAATAAGAAAAGAACCAAGGAAACAAGACAAATAATTAAGACAATTGTTTGTAAGAGAAATATTTCTCAGACGTTACTGGTGGCCTGGTGGTTAACGCTCTCGCTTCACACGGTGAGGGCCTGGGTTCGATTCCCAGCCAGAGTAGAAACATTGGACGTGTTTCTATCCACCTGTTGTCTATGTTCCCCATCAGTAAAATGGAGTGCTGGGTGTTAGTCGACTGGTGTGGGTCGCATCCTGGGACGCAAGCCTAAGGCCTGGTCACAGACCGGGCCATGAGGCAGTCCCTGACCCTCCAGAACTCTCTCCAGGTAAACTCCAGGAGTGGGGGAAGAGAGGAAGGGAGAGGGGGAGAGGGTTAGGCTTCTGAGGCAGAAAGCTGCATATGTACTTAGCTGCACATGTGCAAACAAACGCACATGTGTGCACCAAAGAAGCGCACACAACCGTGTCACTGCGTACCAAAACAACAGCGATAATAGACGTACATGGAATGTCACGCACACATACTAAGAAAATGAACGCATGGACGTAGATTAAACGCACATACGCCGATAAAACGCACACATACGCCAGTAAAACGCACACACAGTGAAAACGCACGCGTACCTCCTTTAAGCTTGCATATGCTTTAAGCGCACACGCCGCTAAATACACACTGTACATGCTGAAAAACGCACACATACGCTAAACACACGCACACACACATGCTGAAAAACACTGGAAATGTTGCAATATGTAGAAAAATACCAGGAATCCAGGAATGCATCTTTAATGGGCAGTACATTGGAGTGAAACGACGTACACCGGGGGAGGCTAGTGTGTGTGGGTAGTTCAGACAGGAGGAGAAAGTGCTTGCATAGACGTACATGACTTGGTAAAGTACACACACACACACTTACATGGGTGAACACCATAAAATATATATGGAAAGAAAAAACGTACACAGAGAAGAAAATGCACACACGGATTCGTTCACAAACACACACAGTTACACACTCACACACACACAAAGGCAGGAGCTGTGACTCGACCCCAGCAATCATAAATAAGGTAAGTACACGGCCGCAAGACTGGTCATCTCCAGCTTCCTGTGTCATTCCCAGACACTGAGGTCACATCAGAACTGGTTCTGTTGCTCTCTCTCTCTCTCTCTCTCTCTCTCTCTCTCTCTCTCTCTTTCTCACTCTCACTCTCTCACATACATACGCTAGCGGTCAGCGAAGAGGCGGGGCCAGGAGCTGTGAACCGACCCCCGAAACCACAAATAGGTGAGTACACATACACATAGTATCTGAGATACAGTGTGATAGTATCTGAGATACAGTGTGATAGTATCTGAGATACAGTGTGATAGTATCTGAGATACAGCATGATAGTATCTGAGATACAGTGTATTAGTATCTGAGATACAGTGTGATAGTATCTGAGATACAGTGTGATAGTATCTGAGATACAGTGTGATAGTTTCTGAGATACAGTGTGATAGTATCTGAGATACAGTGTGATAGTATCTGAGATACAGTGTGATAGTATCTGAGATACAGTGTGATAGTATCTGAGATACAGTGTCATAGTATCTGAGATACAGTGTCATAGTATCTGAGATACAGTGTGATAGTTTCTGAGATACAGTGTGATAATATCTAAGATACAGTGTGATAGTATCTGAGATACAGTGTCATAGTATCTGAGATACAGTGTGATAGTATCGGAGAACAGTGTGATAGTATCTGAGATACAGTGTGATAGTATCTGAGATACAGTGTCATAGTATCTGAGATACAGTGTGATAGTTTCTGAGATACAGTGTGATAGTATCTGAGATACAGTGTGATAGTATCTGAGATACAGTGTGATAGTATCTGAGATACAGTGTGATAGTATCTGAGATACAGTGTGATAGTATCTGAGATACAGTGTGATAGTATCTGAGATACAGTGTGATAGTATCTGAGATACAGTGTCATAGTATCTGAGATACAGTGTCATAGTATCTGAGATACAGTGTGATAGTTTCTGAGATACAGTGTGATAGTATCTAAGATACAGTGTGATAGTATCTGAGATACAGTGTCATAGTATCTGAGATACAGTGTGATAGTATCTGAGATACAGTGTGATAGTATCTGAGATACAGTGTGATAGTATCTGAGATACAGTGTCATAGTATCTGAGATACAGTGTGATAGTTTCTGAGATACAGTGTGATAGTATCTGAGATACAGTGTGATAGTATCTGAGATACAGTGTGATAGTATCTGAGATACAGTGTGATAGTATCTGAGATACAGTGTGATAGTATCTGAGATACAGTGTGATAGTATCTGAGATACAGTGTGATAGTATCTGAGATACAGTGTCATAGTATCTGAGATACAGTGTCATAGTATCTGAGATACAGTGTGATAGTTTCTGAGATACAGTGTGATAGTATCTAAGATACAGTGTGATAGTATCTGAGATACAGTGTCATAGTATCTGAGATACAGTGTGATAGTATCTGAGATACAGTGTGATAGTATCTAAGATACAGTGTCATAGTATCTGAGATACAGTGTGGTAGTATCTGAGATACAGTGTCATAGTATCTGAGATACAGTGTGATAGTATCTGAGATACAGTGTCATAGTATCTGAGATACAGTGTGGTAGTATCTGAGATACAGTGTGATAGTATCTGAGATACAGTGTGATAGTATCTGAGATACAGTGTGATAGTATCTGAGATACAGTGTGGTAGTATCTGAGATACAGCATGATAGTATCTGAGATACAGTGTGATAGTATCTGAGATACAGTGTGATAGTATCTGAGATACAGCATGATAGTATCTGAGATACAGCATGATAGTATCTGAGATACAGCATGATAGTATCTGAGATACAGCATGATAGTATCTGAGATACAGCATGATAGTATCTGAGATACAGCATGATAGTATCTGAGATACAGCATGATAGTATCTGAGATACAGCATGATAGTATCTGAGATACAGTGTGATAGTATCTGAGATACAGTGTGATAGTATCTGAGATACAGTGTGATAGTATCTGAGATACAGTGTGATAGTATCTGAGATACTGTGTGATAGTATCTGAGATACAGTGTGATAGTATCTGAGATACAGTGTCATAGTATCTGAGATACAGTGTGATAGTATCGGAGAACAGTGTGATAGTATCTGAGATACAGTGTGATAGTATCTGAGATACAGTGTCATAGTATCTGAGATACAGTGTGATAGTTTCTGAGATACAGTGTGATAGTATCTGAGATACAGTGTGATAGTATCTGAGATACAGTGTGTAATATCTGAGATACAGTGTGATAGTATCTGAGATACAGTGTGATAGTATCTGAGATACAGTGTGATAGTATCTGAGATACAGTGTGATAGTATCTGAGATACAGTGTCATAGTATCTGAGATACAGTGTCATAGTATCTGAGATACAGTGTGATAGTTTCTGAGATACAGTGTGATAGTATCTAAGATACAGTGTGATAGTATCTGAGATACAGTGTCATAGTATCTGAGATACAGTGTGATAGTATCTGAGATACAGTGTGATAGTATCTGAGATACAGTGTGATAGTATCTGAGATACAGTGTCATAGTATCTGAGATACAGTGTGATAGTTTCTGAGATACAGTGTGATAGTATCTGAGATACAGTGTGATAGTATCTGAGATACAGTGTGATAGTATCTGAGATACAGTGTGATAGTATCTGAGATACAGCATGATAGTATCTGAGATACAGTGTGATAGTATCTGAGATACAGCATGATAGTATCTGAGATACAGTGTGATAGTATCTGAGATACAGTGTCATAGTATCTGAGATACAGTGTGATAGTTTCTGAGATACAGTGTGATAGTATCTGAGATACAGCATGATAGTATCTGAGATACAGTGTGATAGTATCTGAGATACAGCATGATAGTATCTGAGATACAGTGTGATAGTATCTGAGATACAGTGTCATAGTATCTGAGATACAGTGTGATAGTATCTGAGATACAGTGTGATAGTATCTGAGATACAGTGTGGTAGTATCTGAGATACAGTGGGATAGTATCTGAGATACAGTGTGATAGTATCTGAGATACAGTGTGATAGTATCTGAGATACAGCATGATAGTATCTGAGATACAGTGTGGTAGTATCTGAGATACAGCATGATAGTATCTGAGATACAGCATGATAGTATCTGAGATACAGCATGATAGTATCTGAGATACAGTGTGATAGCAGTGCACCGTACCACAGACGGTGCACTGCGAGCACAGCTGTGCTCCTTGAGATCACCTCCGCCTGCTGGAGGTCACCTGTTACGAACATGTTAGGCAGGTGCGTGTCAGACATGTCTTGGGAGATTCCCACACTTGTCTGAAGAAAGTGGCTTGACTTTCCACAATGTCACACACACACACACACACACACACTCACACACTCACACTCACAAACACACACACACACATTGTTCTTGTATTATTATTATTATTATTATTATTATTATTATTATTATTATTATTATTATTATTATTATTATTATTATTATTATTATTACTATTATTAGCTTCATCAAGTCACTAGAGAGAGAGAGAAATAATTCAGGTGTGACTGCTGTAATGCAGAAATTATTCGTCATTAGTAATTTCAGAATTTCATCTATGTAAATTATTATTCCAGTTCCTCGTTTATCATCCTTTCCAGTTCCTCGTTTATCATCCTTTCTACTTCCTCGTTTATCAACCTTTCTAGTTCATCGTTTATCATCCTTTCCAGTTCCTCGTTTATCAACCTTTCTAGTTCATCGTTTATTATCCTTTCCAGTTCCTCGTTTATCATCCTTTCCAGTTCCTCGTTTATCAACCTTTCCAGTTCCTCGTTTATCAACCTTTCCAGTTCCTCGTTTATCAACCTTTCTAGTTCCTCGTTTATTATACTTTCCAGTTCCTCGTTTATCATCCTTTCCAGTTCCTCGTTTATCATCCTTTCTAGTTCCTCGTTTATCATCCTTTCTACTTCCTCGTTTATCATCCTTTCCAGTTCCTCGTTTATCATCCTTTCCAGTTCCTCGTTTATTATCCTTTCCAGTTCCTCGTTTATCATCCTTTCTAGTTCCTCGTTTATTATCCTTTCCAGTTCCTCGTTTATCATCCTTTCCAGTTCCTCGTTTATCATCCTTTCCAGTTCCTCGTTTATCAACCTTTCTAGTTCCTCGTTTATCATCCTTTCTAGTTCCTCGTTTATCATCCTCTCTAGTTCCTCGTTTATCATCCTTTCTAGTTCCTCGTTTATCATCATTTCCAGTTCCTTATTTATAGACCTTTTTTTTAATTCCTCCGGAAGTTGGTCTCAAGACCAGTACTGCTTTGCTGTGGTCTCTATGTTGGTCTCAAGACCAGTACTGTCTTGTTGTTGTCTCTATGTTGGTCTCAAGACCAGTACTGCTTTGCTGTGGTCTCTATGTTGGTCTCAAGACCAGTACTGCTTTGCTGTGGTCTCTATGTTGGTCTCAAGACCAGTACTGTTTTGTTGTTGTCTCTATGTTGGTCTCAAGACCAGTACTGTCTTGTTGTTGTCTCTATGTTGGTCTCAAGACCAGTACTGTCTTGTTGTTGTCTCTATGTTGGTATCAAGACCAGTACTGTCTTGTTGTTGTCTCTATGTTGGTCTCAAGACCAGCACTGTCTTGTTGTGGTCTCTATGTTGGTCTCAAGACCAGTACTGTCTTGTTGTTGTCTCTATGTTGGTCTCAAGACCAGTACTGTCTTGTTGTTGTCTCTATGTTGGTATCAAGACCAGTACTGTCTTGTTGTTGTCTCTATGTTGGTATCAAGATCAGTACTGTCTTGTTGTGGTCTCTATGTTGGTCTCAAGACCAGTACTGTCTTGTTGTTGTCTCTATGTTGGTATCAAGACCAGTACTGTCTTGTTGTTGTCTCTATGTTGGTATCAAGACCAGTACTGTCTTGTTGTTGTCTCTATGTTGGTATCAAGATCAGTACTGTCTTGTTGTTGTCTCTATGTTGGTATCAAGACCAGTACTGTCTTGTTGTTGTCTCTATGTTGGTATCAAGACCAGTACTGTCTTGTTGTTGTCTCTATGTTGGTATCAAGACCAGCACTGTCTTGTTGTTGTCTCAATGTTGGTCTCAAGACCAGTACTGTCTTGTTGTTGTCTCAATGTTGGTCTCAAGACCAGTACTGTCTTGTTGTTGTCTCTATGTTGGTATCAAGACCAGTACTGTCTTGTTGTTGTCTCTATGTTGGTATCAAGACCAGCACTGTCTTGTTGTTGTCTCTATGTTGGTATCAAGACCAGTACTGTCTTGTTGTTGTCTCAATGTTGGTATCAAGACCAGTACTGTCTTGTTGTGGTCTCTGTGTTGGTCTCCAACCGGAACACCGTAACCTTACAGCGAAGTATACTAGCGATATCGCAGAAATAACCCAAATCTTATCAACGATACCCGTGAACGATATTACGAAACAGTGATACACAAGAATATATTATGCTAGAACCGATGCGATACAGTGAAATTGAAGGAGGATGCAGTGAAATTGAGGGAGGATGCAGTGAAATTGAAGGAGGATGCAGTGAAATTGAGGGAGGATGCAGTGAAATTGAAGGAGGATGCAGTGAAATTGAGGGAGGATGCAGTGAAATTGAAGGAGGATGCAGTGAAATTTAAGGAGGATACAGTTAAATTGAAGGAGGATACAGCGAAATTGAAGGAGGATACAGCGAAAATGAAGGAGGATACAGTGAAATTGAAGGAGGATGCAGTGAATTTGAAGGAGGATGCAGTGAAATTTAAGGAGGATACAATTAAATTGAAGGAGGATACAGTGAAACTGAAGGAGGATGCAGTGAAATTGAATGAAGATACAGTGAAATTGAAGGAGTATACAGTGAAATTGAAGGAGGATACAGTGAAACTGAAGGAGGATACAGCGAAATTGAAGGAGGATACAGCGAAATTGAAGGAGGATACAGTGAAATTGAAGGAGGATGCAGCGAAATTGAAGTAGGATACAGCGAAATTGAAGGAGGATACAGCGAAATTGAAGGAGGATACAGCGAAATTGAAGGAGGATACAGTGAAATTGAAGGGGGATGCAGTGAAATTGAAGGAGGATACAGTGAAATTGAAGGAGGATACAGTGAAATTGAAGGAGGATGCAGTGAAATTGAAGGAGGATACAGTGAAATTGAAGGAGGATACAGTGAAATTGAAGGAGGATACAGGGAAATTGAAGGAGGATACATTGAAATTGTAGGAGGATACAGTGAAATTGAAGGAGGATGCAGTGAAATTTAAGGAGGATACAGCGAAATTGAAGGAGGATACAGCGAAATTGAAGGAGGATGCAGTGAAATTGAAGGAGGAAACAGTGAAATTGAAGGAGGATACAGTGAAATTGAAGGAGGATACAGTGAAATTGAAGGAGGATTCAGTGATATTGAAGGAGGATGCAGTGAAATTGAAGGAGGATGCAGTGAAATTGAAGGAGGATGCAGTGAAATTGAAAGAGGATACAGGGAAATTGAAGGAGGATACAGTGAAATTGAAGGAGGATACAGTGAAAGTGAAGAAGGATACAGTGAAATTGAAGGAGGATGCAGTGAAATTGAAGGAGGATACAGCGAAATTGAAGGAGGATACAGCGAAATTGAAGGAGGATACAGTGAAATTGAAGGAGGATACAGTGAAATTGAAGGAGGATGCAATGAAATTGAAGGAGGATACAGTGAAATTGAAGGAGGATACAGTGAAATTGAAGGAGGATACAGTGACATTGAAGGAGGATGCAGTGAAATTGAAGGAGGATGCAGTGAAATTGAAGGAGGATACAGTGAAATTTAAGGAGGATATAGCGAAATTGAAGGAGGATACAGTGAAATTGAAGGAGGATACAGTGAAATTGAAGGAGGATACAATGAAATTGAATGGAGATACAGCGAAATCGTAAAACGATGCAGCGAAATCGTTATACGATACAGCGAAGGATTTCACAGGAAGACGTAAGTGGTTTTCTTCCTCGCGTTGTAACTTTTACGCTGAAAGTTACTCAGACGTACGACTTCCGACGTGTCTGACGCGCGTCTGTCTCCTGACGCGTCTGCCAATCCCACCCATCCTCGCTGACTGTGTAAACTGTACCACCTATCGATACATCTCCTTAATAAATATGTATATATATTTCCTCCCTTAAAAGGATCCATCCCTGTATTTCCTCCCTTAAAAGGATCCAACCCTTTATTTCCTCCCTTAAAAGGATCCAACCCTCTATTTCCTCCCTTAAAAGGATCCAACCCTTTATTTCTTCCCTTAAAAGGATCCAACCCTTTATTTCCTCCCTTAAAAGGATCCAACCCTTTATTTCTTCCCTTAAAAGGATCCAACCCTTTATTTCTTCCCTTAAAAGGATCCAACCCTCTATTTCCTCCCTTAAAAGGATCCAACCCTTTATTTCTTCCCTTAAAAGGATCCAACCCTTTATTTCCTCCCTTAAAAGGATCCAACCCTTTATTTTGTCCCTTAAAACGATCCAACCCTTCGTCAATTAAAAGGATCCAACCATTGTTTCCTTCCTTGAAAAGGATCCAACCCTTTACATTAGAAGCAAAACAGTAACTGGAAGAGAGGAAGAAGAAGAAGAAGAAACAGATGGATGGAGACAAGAAGAAAGAAGACAAGAATGCCGCGATGATGGATTATTGAGGAGGAAGTGAAAGGGAGGAGAAAGAGAGGAAGGAAGAAGAACAGGAAGAGAAGAAACAGGAAGTAGAGCAATCTCAGAAAGGTGTAAAGATGTTTTTACGACTGGTTAGTGGGATGGTGACGTCTTCCCTCACTGGTTAGTGGGATGGTGACGTCTTCCCTCACTGGTTAGTGGGATGGTGACGTCTTCCCTCACTGGTTAGTGGGATGGTGACGTCTTCCCTCACTGGTTAGTGGGATGGTGACGTCTTCCCTCACTGGTTAGTGGGATGGTGACGTCTTCCCTCACTGGTTAGTGGGATGGTGACGTCTTCCCTCACTGGTTAGTGGGATGGTGACGTCTTCCCTCACTGGTTAGTGGGATGGAGACGTCTTCTATCACTGGTTAGTGGGATGGTGACGTCTTCCCTCACTGGTTAGTGGGATGGAAACGTCTTCCCTCACTGGTTAGTGGGATGGAGACGTCTTCTATCACTGGTTAGTTGGATGGAGACGTCTTCTATCACTGGTTAGTGGGATGGAGACGTCTTCTATCACTGGTTAGTGGGACGGAAACGTCTTCCCTCACTGGTTAGTGGGATGGAGACGTCTTCTATCACTGGTTAGTTGGATGGAGACGTCTTCTATCACTGGTTAGTGGGATGGAGACGTCTTCTATCACTGGTTAGCGGGATGGAGACGTCTTCCATCACTGGTTAGTGGGATGGAGACGTCTTCTATCACTGGTTAGTGGGATGGAGACGTCTTCTATCACTGGTTAGTGGGATGGAGACGTCTTCTATCACTGGTTAGTGGGATGGAGACGTCTTCCATCACTGGTTAGCGGGATGGAGACGTCTTCCATCACTGGTTAGCGGGATGGAGACGTCTTCCATCACTGGTTAGCGGGATGGAGACGTCTTCCATCACTGGTTAGCGGGATGGAGACGTCTTCCATCACTGGTTAGCGGGATGGAGACGTCTTCCATCACTGGTTAGTGGGATGGAGACGTCTTCCATCACTGGTTAGCGGGATGGAGACGTCTTCCATCACTGGTTAGCGGGATGGAGACGTCTTCCATCACTGGTTAGTGGGATGGAGACGTCTTCCATCACTGGTTAGTGGGATGGAGACGTCTTCCATCACTGGTTAGCGGGATGGAGACGTCTTCCATCACTGGTTAGCGGGATGGAGACGTCTTCCATCACTGGTTAGTGGGATGGAGACGTCTTCCATCACTGGTTAGCGGGATGGAGACGTCTTCTATCACTGGTTAGTGGGATGGAGACGTCTTCCATCACTGGTTAGCGGGATGGAGACGTCTTCCATCACTGGTTAGCGGGATGGAGACGTCTTCCATCACTGGTTAGTGGGATGGAGACGTCTTCCATCACTGGTTAGTGGGATGGAGACGTCTTCCATCACTGGTTAGCGGGATGGAGACGTCTTCCATCACTGGTTAGCGGGATGGAGACGTCTTCCATCACTGGTTAGCGGGATGGAGACGTCTTCCATCACTGGTTAGTGGGATGGAGACGTCTTCCATCACTGGTTAGCGGGATGGAGACGTCTTCCATCACTGGTTAGCGGGATGGAGACGTCTTCCATCACTGGTTAGTGGGATGGAGACGTCTTCCATCACTGGTTAGCGGGATGGAGACGTCTTCTATCACTGGTTAGTGGGATGGAGACGTCTTCCATCACTGGTTAGCGGGATGGAGACGTCTTCCATCACTGGTTAGTGGGATGGTGACGTCTTCTATCACTGGTTAGTGGGATGGAGACGTCTTCTCTCACTGGTTAGTGGGATGGTGACGTCTTCTATCACTGGTTAGAGGGATGGAGACGTTTTCTATCACTGGTTAGCGGGATGGAGACGTCTTCCATCACTGGTTAGTGGGATGGAGACGTCTTCCATCACTGGTTAGTGGGATGGACGAGTTCCTTCAGTCGTTATAAAGATGGATAAATATGGATTAGTTTTGTCCATCACTCCAGTATCTCATCCACGTCAGTCTATCTCTTCTAAAAGCTATCGTAATCTACATTTTGCTGGTTTACACTCATCTCTTGGGATCCTCAAAGAGGATCCAACACCTTATCCTGAAGAGTTTACATTGTACAACTCTCAGTGCTGTTGTGACCTTTATTCCTGCCCTCAAAGAGGATCCAATACCTTATTTGAAGAGTTCACATTATTGTCCTCTTCTCAACGCCAGTGTAAACTCCCTTTCCCTACCCTTGAAAGGATCCAACCTTTTATTTCCTCTCTTAAAAGGATCCAATCCTTTATTTCCTCCTTTAGAAGAATCCAATACCTTATCTGAATAGTTCACCTCTTTTCACCTCTCTTTTCATAACCATAAAAGGTTCCAACCCTTTATTTCGTTCATTAAAAGGATCCAACCTTCATTTCCTTCCTTAAAAAGGATCCAACTCTTTATTTCTTCCCTTAGAAGGATCCAACCCTGTTTTTCCTCACTTTAGAAAGATCCAATACCTTATTTGCCTCTTCCAATCGCCGTTCTCAAACCTCCTTTCCCAGTCTTCAAAGGATCCAACCCTGTATTTCCTCATGTGAAAGGAACCAACCCTGTATTTCCTCCCCTTAAAAGAATCCAACCCTTTATATCCTCCCTTCAAAAGGATCCACCCCTGTATTTCCTCCCTTTAAAAATATCCATCTCTTTATTTCCTCCCTTAAGAAGGATCAAATACCTTATTTGCCTCTTGCCAGCGCCGTTCTCCTTCCCTAGCCTTCAAAGGATCCAACCCTGTATTTCCTCCAGTAAAAGGATCTAACTCTATATTTCCTCCTTTTAGAAGGATCCAATACCTTATTTGGCTCTTGCCAGCGCCGTTCCCAAGCCTCCTTCCCTAGCCTCTTCGCCTCTTCTGGTGTAAACTTGCTCCATCGCTCTCAACACAATGTTTTCCCAGTAACTCCTTTGTGCAAACTTCAGCTATCATCTTTATCGGATTTCTCTCCATCAAGACGACCTCAAACAACCCCAGGGTAAAGTAGGGGAGGGGGAGCTAGAAAGCAGGGGGGGGGGAGGTGAGAGGTGAGGGGTGAGAGAAGAGTCTCCTGTCATGGCAACCACAAGAATTTATATAATTTTCTTTTAACCTCTGTATTTTTTTTAGCTATGTATATTTTGTGATTTTTTTTGTGTCCAGTAAATTTGTGTTTCGTTTATATGTATTTAGAATCTCATTATTTTATTTTTTTTATTAACACACTGGCTGATTCCCACCAAGGCAGGGTGGCCCGAAAAAGAAAAACTTTCACCATCATTCACTCCATCACTGTCTTGCCATAAGGGTGCTTTACACTACAGTTTTTAAACTGCAACATTAACACCCCTCCTTCAGAGTGCAGGCACTGTACTTCCCATCTCCAGGACTTCCCATCTCCAGGACTCAAGTCCAGCCTGCCGGTTTCCCTGAACCCCTTCATAAATGTTACTTTGCTCACACTCCAACAGCACGTCAAGTATTAAAAACCATTTGTCTCCATTCACTCCTATCAAACACGCTCACGCATGCCTGCTGGAAGTCCAAGCCCCTCGCACACAAAACCTCCTTTACCCCCTCCCTCCAACCTTTCCTAAGCCGACCCCTACCCCGCCTTCCCTCCACTACAGATTTTTACACTCCTCTCGAAGTCATTCTGTTCCGTTCCATTCTCTCCACATGTCCGAACCACCTCAACAACCCTTCCTCAGCCCTCTGGACAACAGTTTTGGTAATCCCGCACCTCCTCCTAATTTCCAAACTACGAATTCTCTGCATTATATTCACACTATACATTGCCCTCAGACATGACATCTCCACGGCCTCCAGCCTTCTCCTCGCTGCAACATTCACCAGTCATGCTTCACACCCATATAAGAGTGTGGGTATAACTATACTCTCATACCTTTCCCTCTTTGCTTCCAAGGACAAAGTTCTTTGTCTCCAGACTTCCAAGTGCATCACTCACCCTTTTCCCCTCAACAATTCTATGATTCACCTCATCTTTCATAGACCCATCTGCTGACACGTCCACTCCCAAATATCTGAATACATTCACCTCCTCCATACTCTCTCCCTCCAATCTGATATCCAATCTTTCGTCACCTAATCTTTTAGTTATCCTCGTCACCTTACTCTTTCCCACATTCACTTTTAATTTCCCTCTTTTACATACCCTACCAAACTCATCCACCAGCCTCTGCAACTTATCTTCAGAATCTCCCAAAAGCACAGTGTCATCAGCAAAGATCAACTGTGACAACTTCCACTTTGTGTTAGATTCTTTTTCTTTTAACTCCACGCCTCTTGCCAAGACCCTAGCATTTACTTCTCTTACAACCCCATCTATAAATATATTGAACAACCACGGTGACATCACACATCCTTGTCTAAGGCCTACTTTTACTGGGAAATAATCTCCCTCTCTCCTACATACTCTAACCTGAGCCTCACTATCCTCGTAAAAACTCTTCATTGCTTTCAGTAACCTACCTCCTATACCATACACCTGCAACATCTGCCATATTGCCTCTCTATCCACCCTGTCATATGACTTTTCCAAATCCATAAATGTCACAAAACCCTCTTTACCCTTATCTAAATACTGTTCACCTATTTGTTTCACTGTAAACGCTTGGTCCACACACCCCCTACCTTTCCTAAAGCCTCCTTGTTCATCTGCTATCCTGCTCTCCGTCTTAATAATAACTCTACCATACACTTTACCAGGTATATTCAACAGACTTATTCCCCTACAATTTTTACTCTCTCTTTTGTCCCCTTTGCCTTTATACAAAGGAACTATGCATGGTCTCTGTCAATCCCTAGGTACCTTACCCTCTTCCACTCCAAAACTATATCCCCACCTGCTTTTAACACTTCTATCTTTATCCCATCAATCTCAGCTGCCTCACCCCCTTTCATCCTACCCACTGCCTCACGAAGTAGTATTACCAGTAGTAGTAATATTACTTGTAGTAGTAATAGTTAATAGTATTATAAGTATCAGCTGCGGTATTAGTAGTAGTAGTAGCAGTGGTTCAATAACTACTACTAATAGTAGGAGTGGCAATGGTAGCACTAGTAATAGTAGTAGTAGAATTAGCAACAGTAGTACTAGTAGTAGTAGTACTAGTAGTAGTAGTACTAGTAACAGTAGTACTAGAAGTAGTAGTACTAGAAACAGTAGCACTATTAGTAGTAGTATTACTAGTACTACTGCTACTAGTAGCACTAGCAATACTGCTACTAATATTAGTAGTACTACTAGTAGTGCTAGTAGCAGTAGTATTACTAGTAGTGTTAGTAGCAGTAGTACTACTAGTATCAGTTGTACTAGTAGTACTATTAGCAATAGTACTAGTAGTACTGCTGCTACTAGTAGTAGTACTAGTAGCAGTAGTACTAGCAGCAATAATACTAGTAGTACTGCTGCTACTAGTAGCACTAGCAATACTGCTACTAGCATTAGTACTACTATTAGTGCTAGTAGCAGTAGTATTAGTAGCACTAGTACTACTAGTAGCAGTGGTACTAGTAGCAGTAGTACTACTAGTAGCAGTCTGTTGATACATCAACACCAACAGTGATATCTGCTGATTCATCAACACAGCAACGAGAGTGTCTGTTGATTCACAATCATTGATGTCTGTCAATTCATCAACATAGCAAGAAGCGTGCCTGTTGACTCATCACCATTAATACAAATGCTCTTTGGTCAACATATCAGCAATGACGTCTCTCCAGTCATCAACACAGAGCCAATTGATGTCCCGTCTTGTTCAGTATCTTGTGTATTTTCCACACTGCTGTCGGTAGTTAAATAGACTAGTTGTATTGCATTGATTCTTCGGGTTAATCTCAGAATTTAATACACGTCCTTTTGGGTGGGTTTTGCCCCCACTACCATCTCAAAATTTGTGTTATATGGGTGGTGTCACGTGTATGAGGTTCCACACATGTATGGTCGCTCATGAATGGGTATGGATTTTCTTCTTTGTGTTCTGGAGATTTCAATTACTTTTTTTTTCATTTGTATTCACACAAAATGACGGAACAATTGAACACTTCTACACTGGAGATGTTCTCGTGAACGCCTCATTAACCTGGAAAACACCGAGTGAACACACTGCAGAACACAGAACCCTCGCCACCACGTACCTGGGAGGAGGAGGAGGGAGAGAACGCCCACTTTGGATGAGAACTAAGAAAAATATGAACAGTGAGGCTAAGGTGCAAGCCGGTTATATATACCCTGACGCCAGGGTCCAGTTCTTCAGCAAGGTGACGCGAGAGAACCTCCTTTCTCTCACACCTTCACCCAGAACCTTCATGTATACATCTTCCTATACACCACAGGTTGTCAATGGATCTATTAAACTATTCCTGAGGGTAAAAAAAAAAAAGAGGTCAAAAACTTAAAAAAAGAGCCTCTGGCTACTCCCATTGTGGAATCTCCACTTCCTGCAGCCTCTGCCATTAGCTCATCCGTGAAAGCTGATTGGTTGGCGGGTCTGTGCACGTCACTATCCCGCCAACTCATCCGTGAAAGATGATTGGCCAGCGGGTCGTGTGACGTCGGTAGCGTGGCCACGCCCACCTCCTCAATGAAAGTGAAGGTTCCTGGCGCGGTTGTTCACTGTCCTTGCAAAATTAAGTTGCACATCTCTCCAGTACTAGGAAAAAACAGAGCAAAAACAAATCTAGATGAACACATTCACCCAGTTTTTAGAGAGAGAAAGAGAGACAGATAGACAGAGAGCGTGGAAGTGAGAATGAGAGATGGAGAGTAAGAATGAGAGGGAGAGTGACCTAACATGTTTCCGGTTCTTGCCGCTATTCAACAGAGCTCTTCAGCCTTCACCTGGAGACCAGCCCACAACATGCGTGTCATCATTTTTACCCACAACCAGCAGACTTCGCTCACAAAACAAGTGTCGTTCTGTCATTCCTAACACACCCAACACACAAACTACCTCCACCAGCTCTTCCAACTTGTGTTGCCATTCCAGTTCCTCCTGCAGGCCACTGATTGTTAATTCCAGTAACTTTCCCTTACTCTATCCTCCCACCTCCTACTCTTCCTCCTCATCCTCATCCTCTTCCTTATCCTCCTCTACCTCATCCTCTTCCACTTTAAGCAGGAAATTCATCCTATGTGATGGACTTTGACGGGGAAACATAGCCAGCTTTAGTTCCTACTGAGTAACTATCTTACATAGTAGTGAAGCACCACACTGTTGGTGTTTCCACTGTGTAACTATCATATAGAATAGTGTAGCAACACACTGCTGGTGTTTCCACTGTGTAACTATCATATAGAATAGTGTAGCAACACACTGCTGGTGTTCCCACTGTGTATCTATCATATAGAATAGCGTAGCAACACACTGGTGGTGTTCCCACTGTGTAACTATCATATAGAATAGTGTAGCAACACACTGCTGGTGTTCCCACTGTGTAACTATCATATAGAATAGTGTAGCAACACACTGCTGGTGTTCCCACTGTGTAACTATCATACAGAATAGTGTAGCAACGAACTACTGTGTAACTATCATACAGAATAGTGTAGCAACACACTGCTGGTGTTCCCACTGTGTATCTATCATATAGAATAGCGTAGCAACACACTGGTGGTGTTCCCACTGTGTAACTATCATATAGAATAGTGTAGCAACACACTGCTGGTGTTTCCACTGTGTAACTATCATATAGAATAGTGTAGCAGCACACTGCTGGTGTTTCCACTGTGTAACTATCATATAGAATAGTGTAGCAACACACTGCTGGTGTTTCCACTGTGTAACTATCGTATAGAATAGTGTAGCAACACACTGCTGGTGTTCCCACTGTGTAACTATCATATAGAATAGTGTAGTAACACACTGCTGGTGTTCCCACTGTGTAACAATCATATAGAATAGTGTAGTAACACACTGCTGGTGTTTCCACTGTGTAACAATCATATAGAATAGTGTAGTAACAAACTTCTGTTGTTCCCACTGTGTAACTATCATATAGAATAGTGCAGTAATACACTGCTGGTGTTCCCACTGTGTAACTATCATATAGAATAGTGTAGCAACACACTGCTGGTGTTCCCACTGTGTAACTATCATATAGAATAGTGTAGCAACACACTGCTGGTGTTTCCACTGTGTAACTATCATATAGAATAGTGTAGCAACACACTGCTGGTGTTCCCACTGTGTAACTATCATATAGAATAGTGTAGCAACACACTACTGGTGTTCCCACTGTGTAACTATCATATAGAATAGTGTAGCAACACACTGCTGGTGTTCCCACTGTGTAACTATCATACAGAATAGTGTAGCAACACACTGCTGGTGTTCCCACTGTGTAACTATCATATAGAATAGTGTAGCAACACACTGCTGGTGTTCCCACTGTGTTCAAATTTGCATTCTCATTGTTCATGTTTGTCAAAATAAAAAAAAATGAACGTAATCATAAAACGAAAAAACTAAACAATTAAGAATTGTTCACTCGTTTAATCTGACAAAACGTAATAATTTAGTGACATTGACATAAACGTTAAACGTGGCAGAACTGGTTTTTTTATGTGATGATCAAGAATGTTATTCAAACACTCGCGTTTAATGTTATTTCCAGTGTGAGGGAGGTGTGAGGGAGGTGTGAGGGTGGTGTGTGGGAGGTGTGAGGGAGGTGTGTGGGTGTGAGGGAGGTGAGTGGGAGGTGTGAGGGAGGTGTGAGGGAGGTGTGAGGGAGGTGTGAGGGAGGTGTGAGGGAGGTGTGAGGGAGGTGTGAGGGAGGTGTGAGGGAGGTGTGAGGGAGGTGTGAGGGAGGTGTGTGGGAGGTGTGTGGGAGGTGTGAGGGAGGTGTGAGGGAGGTGTGAGGGAGGTGTGAGGGAGGTGTGAAGGTGGTGTGAGAGAGGTGTGAGGATGGTGTGAGGGTGATGTGTGGGAGGTGTGAGGGAGGTGTGAGGGTGGTGTGTGGGAGGTGTGAGGGAGGTGTGAGGGAGATGTGTGGGAGGTGTGAGGGAGGTGTGAGGGTGGTATGAGGGTGGTGTGAGGGAGGTGTGAGGGAGGTGTGAGGGTGGTGTGAGGGTGGTGTGAGGGAGGTGTGAGGGTGGTGTGTGGGAGGTGTGAGGGAGGTATGAGGGAGGTGTGAGAGTGGTGTGAGGGAAGTGTGAGGTTGGTGTGAGGGAGGTGTGAGGTAGGTGTGAGGGAGGTGTGTGGAAGGTGTGAGGGAGGTGTGAGGGAGGTGTGAGGGAGGTGTGTGGGAGGTGTGAGGGAGGTGTGAGGGTGGTGTGAGGGTGGTGTGAGGGAAGTGTGAGGGAGGTGTGAGGGTGGTGTGAGGGTGGTGTGAGGGTGGTGTGTGGGAGGTGTGAGGGAGGTGTGAGGGAGGTGTGAGGGAGGTGTGAGGGTGGTGTGTGGGAGGTGTGAGGGAGGCGTGAGGGAGGTGTGAGGGAGGAGTGAGGGAGGTGTGAGGGAGGTGTGAGGGAGGTGTGAGGGAGGTGTGAGGGAGGTGTGAAGGTGGTGTGAGAGAGGTGTGAGGATGGTGTGAGGGATGTGTGAGGGTGGTGTGAGGGAGGTGTGACTGAGGTGTGAGGGTGGTGTGAGGGAGGTGTGAGGGAGGTGTGAGCGTGGTGTGAGGGAAGTGTGAGGGAGGTGTGAGGGTGGTGTGAGGGAGGTGTGAGGGAGGTGTGAGGGAGGTGTGAGGGAGGTGTGAGGGTGGTGTGAGGGTGGTGTGAGGGTGGTGTGAGGGAGGTGTGAGGGAGGTGTGAGGGTGGTGTGAGGGAGGTGTGAGGGAGGTGTGAGGGAGGTGTGAGGGGTGGTGTGAGGGAGGTGTGAGGGAGGTGTGAGGGAGGTGTGAGGGTGGTGTGAGGGTGGTGTGAGGGTGGTGTGAGGGATGTGTGAGGGAGGTGTGAGGGTGGTGTAAGGGCGGTGTGAGGGAGGTGTGAGGGAGGTGTGAGGGCGGTGTGAGGGTGGTGTGAGGGAGGTGTGAGGGTGGAGTGAGGGTGGTGTGAGGGAGGTGTGAGGAAGGTGTGAGGGTGGTGTGAGGGAGGTGTGAGGGAGGTGTGAGGGAGGTGTGAGGGGTGGTGTGAGGGAGGTGTGAGGGAGGTGTGAGGGAGGTGTGAGGGTGGTGTGAGGGTGGTGTGAGAGTGGTGTGAGGGATGTGTGAGGGAGGTGTGAGGGTGGTGTGAAGGAGGTGTGAGGGAGGTGTGAGGGAGGTGTGAGGGGTGGTGTGAGGGAGGTGTGAGGGAGGTGTGAGGGAGGTGTGAGGGTGGTGTGAGGGTTGTGTGAGGGTGGTGTGAGGGATGTGTGAGGGATGTGTGAGGGAGGTGTGAGGGTGGTGTAAGGGAGGTGTGAGGAAGGTGTGAGGGAGGTGTGAGAGTGGTGTGAGGGAGGTGTGAGAGTGGTGTGAGGGAGGTGTGAGGGTGGTGTGAGGGTGGTGTGAGGGTGGTGTGAGGGTGGTGCTGGGAGGTGTGAGGGAGGTGTGAGGGAGGTGTGAAGGAGGTGTTAGGGTGGTGTGAGGGAGGTGTGAGGGTGGTGTGAGGGTGGTGTAATGGAGGTGTGAGGGTGGTGTGAGGGAGGTGTGAGGGTGGTGTGACGGTGGTGTGAGGGAGGTGTGAGGGAGGTGTGAGGGAGGTGTGAGGGTGGTGTGAGGGAGGTGTGAGGGAGGTGTGAGGGAGGTGTGAGGGTGGTGTGAGGGAGGTGTGAGGGTGGTGTGAGGGAGGTTTGAGGGGGTGTGAGGGTTGTGTGAGGGAAGTGTGAGGGTGGTGTGAGGGTGGTGTGAGAGGGGTGTGAGGGAGGTGTGAGGGAGGTGTGAGGGTGGTGTGAGGGAGGTGTGAGGGAGGTGTGAGGGAGGTGTGAGGGTGGTGTGAGGGAGGTGTGAGGGTGGTGTGAGGGAGATGTGAGGGTGGTGTGAGGGTGGTGCGAGGGAGGTGTGAGGGAGGTGTGAGGGAGGTGTGAGGGTGGTCTGAGGAAGGTGTGAGGGAGGTGTGAGGGTGGTGTGAGGGTGGTGTGAGGGAGGTGTGAGGGTGGTGTGAGGGAGGTGTGAGGGTGGTGTGAGGGTGGTGTGAGGGTGGTGTGAGGGAGGTGTGAGGGAGGTGTGAGGGAGGTGTGAGGTAGGTGTGAGGGAGGTTTGAGGGTGGTGTGAGGAAGGTGTGAGGGAGGTGTGAGGGAGGTGTGAGGGTGGTGTGAGGGAGGTGTGAGGGTGGTGTGAGGGAGGTGTGAGGGTGGTGTGAGGGAGGTGTGAGGGTGGTGTGAGGGAGGTGTGAGGGAGGTGTGAGGGAGGTGTGAGGGAGGTGTGAGGGAGGTGTGAGGGAGGTGTGAGGGAGGTGTGTTCAAGAGAAGTTTATTACAGATATATATATATATGTATATATATATATATATATATATATATATATATATATATATATATATATATATATATATATATATATATATATATATATATATATATATATATATATATATACATATATATATATATATATATATATATATATATATATATATATATATGTATATATATATATATGTCGTGCCGAATAGGTAAAACTTGCGATTTTGGCTTATATATCAAAGCTTTTCTTGCCGAATAAGACAGGCGAAAATTTGTGTATGCAATAATTTCTCTAAAGCATTCTAAACCTAACGAAAAAAAATATATTTCATTGTATTTGTTTATTATTAAATTATTGTAAACTTATCTAAAATGTATTTAGTTAGATTAGGCTAAATTAAATTGCTCCTGTGATAACAAAGTTACGTAAGTTTTCTAAGGTTCTTTTGGTACAAAATTATTAATTTTTACATTAACATAAGTGAAAAACCATATATCTTTAAACGTATAAGAGAAAACTTTACAAAGGACTGAATTTTAAATGAGTTCTTTCTAATTGACCAGTTTTACCTATTCGACAAGCGTTACATGTTCCCATACAGGTTTAGCGCTTCCCTGAATGCAAGACTTACAATAATATTGCTACATTTGCAATATTAAATGCATCGCCTGCGACGCATTGACCAGCCTCTTTAAGCGAACGAGTTGCTCTCATTAACCGGACTAATCGTTCTCCTTAACTGGTTAGTGGGGAAAATATGGAATTAACCCTAACAGTGTTGCAGGGAGGTGGAACCGAGAGCTTGAGACCAACACTCTCTCCTCCTCCTTCGTACTTTCAGACTCGACCCCCGTAAGCACAGATTGATAAATACACTCGTACACACACACCAGCGATGAGGCCGGGCCAGGAGCTGTGACTCGATCCCTGTAGCCACATTTAGGTGAGTAGACACACACACACACACACACACACACACACACACACACACACACACACACACACACACACACATACACGCACATACACGCCCGCACAAACACAAACACACACACACACACTACAAAAACACTAGCAAACACAAAGCAGCATAAAAAAGCAAGAACAACATAATTGAACAAAAGTTTACACTAAGAAGCACAATTCTTTGATTCCCGTCACGTACAAAAACACAAACAAAAAATACCTGCTACAAAAATCACCTCACTTTCATAAGCCTACTCAGTTCAAGGGCCTGAAAGGTTTCAGAAACCTTAAAAATTCTTCAGAGTTTAAAGCATCATTAATTAAGATCAAAGGAGAGAGCTGGAGGGATCTGATTCTCTTCTGTTTATTGCGATGGACGGTCGTGCTTGGTGCTTAGGAAAAAACGTTCGGATACAAAGGAAGGGAGTTGGCTCAGGCATTCTGGATTATGAAGCTCTCTCGACTCTATTAAACCTGGCAGGGTTAATTCTGGGAATAGAGTTTAATCTGATAGCGCTCGTAGCTGTAAGAGAGCGGTTTCAACACGAACCATCGGATTGTGAAGGTCTTGCCTTCTGGTTCTCTTTTTTTTTTTTTTCAAGAGGGTTTCAACTCGGTGAATCTGGCTGTAAGCCTCTTACTTTTTGGTTCTCTGTTTCCTAAGAAGGTAAAAAGCCGTAAGCTTCTTATCTTCTGGTTTTCCAAGAAGGAGTTTTAACTCAATAATTTAAGCTGTAAGATTCTCACCTTCTGGTTCTCTGTTTGCCAAGAGAGTTTAATCTTTTAATGTCTTCTTTAATTGTGATTTTACAAACTGTAATGTGTACTTGTGGAAGACTGAGAGTTGAAAATACGCATTTTTAGAAGTTACATATCGTATTTTATTTTAGAGGCATTCGTTTGTATTATGGAGAGATGGAAGTATCATATCTTATGTGGGTTTTATTCCAGGAAGTTTCCAAGGAATTAAAGAGGACTAGAACCATCTTGACTCAATTTCTGTTCCAGGAAGATTTCAGAGTATTTACAAAACCTTCCTATTTCTTGTGGTCTCCGTTCCTGGAGGCTTCCAAGGTATTAAGTGATTCATAACTATCCTGTAGATTCCAAGAGGTTTTCCCTCCCTGATCTTGATCGTAGATGAAACCATAATATTTACGAAGTATTAAAACCGAGGTGGAAATTGGTTCTGTGATTATCACTAAGTAGCAGGGAAGGGGGTCCGAAAACACTGAGCCCAGCTGGAATTTAGTCATTTGTGGCTATCAGTGAGCTCCAGGAGACTTCCAAGCCGTTAAACGTAAATGGGAGTCTTCACATCTCCTCGGTACTATATCTTAGGAATTTTTCCATGACATTAAACGAGCCTGGAACGGGTTTATCTGTGGTGATCTGTGGCCTGGACTCTTTGGCCTCCAGAGAGGATGCGAGATAAGACTTATCAGAACTGGTCTCTTTTAGTGGTTTTCAATTCCTCTACTACTTTCGTCTTCTGAGACATTGTTGATCTTCTTATCTGTAGAATCTCAAACTTTTTTGGGAGGGGAGGTTACTGTACACAGTAAGACAAGACTTCACGTAGGGAAATCCTGCTAAAACACACGTGTGTTTTTTTGGGGTAAGGAATTTCTGATGGGCGTTTTTTTCCCCATGCTTTCATGAAGGTGTGTTTTTGCAGCCTTGACACCAATAGTGTAATAAGTAGAGCACTGCTGTGATGCAGTTACAGCAGCGGTCACAGCTGCTGTGTGTATTTGCTTAAAATGAGTATTCTTAGCATGGCCTATGGCGTTAAAAATGTTATTATTAGCATGCACTTCAAGTTAAATGTGCATTGTAAGCATTTTCCGCGACTTAAATGGCCACCTTGAACATCCCCTGTGGGTAAAATACGCACTGTTTTCCGCGACTTAAATGGCCACCTTGAACATCCCCTGTGGGTAAAATACGCACTGTTTTCCACGACTTAAATGGCCACCTTGAACATCCCCTGTGGGTAAAATACGCACTGTTTTCCACGACTTAAATGGCCACCTTGAACATCCCCTGTGGGTTAAATACGCACTGTTTTCCACGACTTAAATGGCCACCTTGAACATCCCCTGTGGGTAAAATACGCACTGTTTTCCGCGACTTAAATGGCCACCTTGAACATCCCCTGTGGGTAAAATACGCACTGTTTTCCACGACTTAAATGGCCACGTTGAACATCCCCTGTGGGTAAAATACGCACTGTTTTCCGCGACTTAAATGGCCACCTTGAACATCCCCTGTGGGTAAAATACGCACTGTTTTCCGCGACTTAAATGGCCACCTTGAACATCCCCTGTGGGTAAAATACGCACTGTTTTCCACGACTTAAATGGCCACCTTGAACATCCCCTGTGGGTAAAATACGCACTGTTTTCCACGACTTAAATGGCCACCTTGAACATGCCTTCTAGGTAAAATACGCAGTGAGACTTAAATGTTTAAGAAAAATCGACAAGTTGGAAAATGAGACATTTGGACAACTTTCTGGAATACCGAGGAAACGTTTCGCTAGCCAGTGGCGTCTTCAGTCCAATACAAGAGAAGAACTGTGGATAATGATGAGTTTGAAGTAATCATTCCCTCAACCTGGAGTCTCTCCTGTTTACCCACGCTCTCCCACGCTTTTCCAAGCTTTCCCACGAGCTCTCCCACGTGTCCCACACTTTCCCAAGCTCTCCGATGCTCTGTCACACTTTGCAACAATTTTCTACGCTTTCCCACCCTCTCCCATGCTTTTCTACGCCCACCCACGCTCTCTCACACTTTACCACGCTCTCCCACGCCCTCCCACGCTCTTCCACGCCCTTCCAGACTTTCACACGCTCTCCCACACTTTCCCACGCTCTCCCAAGCTCTCCACGCTCTCCCACGCTATCCGAAGCTCTCCACGCTCTCCCACGCTCTCCCACGCTTTCCCACGCTCTGCCACGCTCTCCCACGCTCACTCGCTTGTTTCTATTCTCTTTTACGTCTCTTTCGTTGTGCCTCTCTCTTTTTACACTGAGTCTCTTTTTTATCAATGTTTCTTTACACTGTTCTCTAGTTAGTTATCTTGTCCTCTCTCCCTCTCTCTCTACAGAAAAAGTTTTTCTTACTCCCTCTACCTCCCACACACACCTCTTCCATACACACACCTCTTCCATACACACATCTCTCCTATACACACACCTGTCACATACACACACCTCCCATACACACATCTCTCCCATACACACACCTCTTTCATACACACACCTCTTACATACACACATCTCTCCCATGCACACACCTCTCCCATACACACACCTCTTCCATGCACACATCTCTCCCATACACACACCTCTCCCATACACACACACACCTCTCCCATACACACACCTCCCCCATGCACACATCTCTCCCATACACACACCTCTCCCATATACACAAACACCTCTCCCATACACACACACACCTCCAATACACACACCTCTCCTATACACACACCTCTCCCATACACACACCTCACCCATACACACACCTCTCCCGTACACACACACCTCTCCCATACAAACACACACCTCTCCCATACACACACCTCTCCCACGCACACATCTCTCCCATACACACACCTCTCCCATACACACACACACCTCCCATACACACACACCTCTCCTATACACACACCTCTCCCACACACACACCTCCCACACACACACACACCTCCCACACACACACCTCCCACACACACACCTCCCACACACACACACCTCCCCCACACACACCTCCCACACACACACACTCCCACACACACACACACCTCCCACACACACACCTCCCACACACACACACCCACACACACACACCTCCCACACACACACACACCTCCCACACACACACCTCCCACACACACACACACACCTCCCACACACACCTCCCACATACACACACCTCCCACACACACACACACCTCCCACACACACACCTCCCACACACACCTCCCACACAGACACCTCCCACACAGACACCTCCCACACACACACCTCCCACACACACATCTCCCACACACACACACCTCCCACACACACACCTCCCACACACACACCTCCCACACACACACCTCCCCCACACACACCTCCCACACACACACCTCCCACACACACACACACCTCCCACACACACACACACCTCCCACACACACACCTCCCACACACACACACCTCCCACACACACATCTCCCACACACACACCTCCCACGCACACACCTCCCACACACACACCTCCCACACACACACAACTCCCACACACACACACACACACACACACCTCCCACACACACACACACACACACAACTCCCACACACACACACACATCTCACACACACACACACACACACACTCCCACACACATACACTCACCACACACACACACACTCGCACACACATACCTCCCACACACACACACCTCCCACACACACACACACACACACTCCCACACACACATACCTCCCACACACACCTCCCACACACACATACCTCCCACACACGCACCTCCCACACACACACACACACACATACACACACACACACACACACACCTCCCACACACATACCTCCCACACACACACACCTCCCACACACACACACACACACACACACACACACACACCTCCCACACACATACCTCCCACACACGCACCTCCCACACACACACACACACACACACACACACACACACACGCACACACACCTCCCACACACATACCTCCCACACACACACACCTCCCCCCCCCCCCCCACCCCCACACACACACACACCTCACACACACACACCTCCCACACACGCACCTCCCACACACACACACCTCCCACACACACACCTCCCACACACACACACCTCCCACACACACACACCTCCCACACACACACCTCCCACACACACACACCTCCCACACACACACACACCACCAACCCACACACACACACACACACCACACACACACACCACACACACACACACCTCCCACACACACACCTCCCACACACACACACACACCTCCCACACACACACACACCTCCCACACACACACACACACACACCACACACACACCTCCCACACACACATCCTCCCACACACACACACTCCCACACACACACACACACACCACACACACACCTCCCACACACACATCTCCCACACACACATCTCCCACACACACACACACACACACACACACACACACATCTCCCACACACACAATCTCCCACACACCTCCCACACACACACACACCTCCCACACACACACACACACACACCTCCCACACACACACACACACACACCTCCCACACACACACACACACACACACACCTCCCACACACACACACACACACACACACACACACACACACACACACACACACACCTCCCACACACATGCCTCCCACACACGCACCTCCCATACACACACACCTCCCACACACATACCTCCCACACACGCACCTCCCACACACACACACCTCCCACGCACATATCTCCCACACACGCACCTCCCACACACACACACACCTCCCACACACACACCTCCCACACACATACCTCCCACACACACACACCTCCCACACACATACCTCCCACACACGCACCTCCCACACACACTCACCTCCCACACACACACACACACACACACACACATATCTCCCACACACACACCTCCCACACACACACCTCCCACACACACACACCTCCCACACACATACCTCCAACACACGCACCTCCCACACACACACACCTCACACACACACACACACACACACACACACACACACACACACATCCCACACACACACCTCCCACACACACACCTCCCACACACACACACCTCTCACACGCACACCTCCCACACACATACCTCCCACACACACTTTTCCATACACACATACACCTCCCACCTACACACACACACACACACACATTATCCCACATTACACACACACACACACACACACACACCTCCCACACACATCTCCACACACACATCACTCCCACACACATACTCCTACACATGCACTCCACACACACACACCTCCCTTACACACACACATTACACACACACACACACATACCTCCCACACACATTTTCCCACTCCCCACACACACCTCACACACACACCTCTCACACACACTCCCACACACATACCTCCCACACACACACCTTCCCTACATATACTTTCACACATACACACATTACATCATATTACACATACACACACATTACACTCCCACACACATACACACACACACAACATCTTACCTACACACACACACATACACTTCACATATATATTCCCTACACACATATATTACATTATATCATACACACATACACACACACACACATATATATTACATACAGCTTTCCACACAATACTCTACACATACATATTATACACACACACATTACACATATTACACATATTATTACACATTATTACATACACACACACACCCATACACACACACACACACACATTACACATCTACAACATACATCTACTCTACACACACTCCACACACACACACACACACACACACACACACACACACACACACGCATTCTCCATACACACACTCTCTCACATATACTTGACACATTAGCATATTATTATTATTACATTATTATATTATTATTACTTCACACATTATTTTCACATTAACTCCTCCTCCCACACACTGGTCCAAGTAACCAGGTCCTTCTCAGTAACTTTTATGAAGACAATCTTCCGCTTGATGTGATCTCTATTCTTCTTGAAAACTGTCTTCACTTCCTGTGTGTGTGTGTGTGTGTGTGTGTGTGTGTGTGTGTGTGTGTGTGTGTGTGTGTGTGTGTGTGTGTGTGTGTGTGTGTGTTCGATCCTCCGTCCAGGAAGAGCGAAAAGTTTACTAAGAACACATGAGGTGAGAATTAGTATTCCAGCTGGAGGGATGGAGGTGATGATGGAGGGAGGGAGGGAGGGAGGGAGGGAGGGAGGGAGGTGACGGTGGTGTTAACTGAAGGAGTGGTGGAGGGGGTCATGGAGAAATGGAGGGAATAATGGAAAGGGGATGAAGGAGGGAATGAGGCAGTGATGGAGGGGTGATGGAGAGAGATAGAGAGAGTGGTGGAGGGGTGATGGAGTGGAGATGGAGGGAGTGATGGAGGGGGGATAGAGGGACTGATGGAGGGGAGATGGAGGTAGTTGTTCAATTTAGAATCAAACTGTGCAGATGAGAGATCAGATATGCTGCTGGGCTTTGCATTTATCCCTACCAGTGGTGTTGATGCTGCATCCCTACCAGTGCTGCTGATGCTGCATCTCTACCAGTGTTGCTGATGCTGCATCCCTACCAGTGCTGCTGATGCTGCATCTCTACCAGTGTTGCTGATGCTGCATCCCTACCAGTGCTGCTGATGCTGCATCTCTACCAGTGTTGCTGATGCTGCATCCCTACCAGTGCTGCTGATGCTGCATCACTACCAGTGCTGCTGATGCTGCATCACTACCAGTGTTGCTGATGCTGCATCCCTACCAGTGCTGCTGATGCTGCATCTCTACCAGTGTTGCTGATGCTGCATCCCTACCAGTGGTGCTGATGCTGCATCCCTACCAGTGCTGCTGATGCTGCATCTCTACCAGTGTTGCTGATGCTGCATCTCTACCAGTGCTGCTGATGCTGCATCTCTACCAGTGCTGCTGATGCTGCATCCCTACCAGTGCTGCTGATGCTGCATCTCTACCAGTGCTGCTGATGCTGCATCTCTACCAGTGCTGCTGATGCTGCATCTCTACCAGTGTTGCTGATGCTGCATCTCTACCAGTGCTGCTGATGCTGCATCTCTACCAGTGCTGCTGATGCTGCATCCCTACCAGCATATATATATATATATATATATATATATATATATATATATATATATATATATATATATATTTGTGAGAGAGAGAGAGAGAGAGAGAGAGAGAGTAATATCTTGCCACTAACAGAGACTCGGAGATTTACAAGGTGTCACAATTGCTCCCTCGTGATCCCAACTTTCTACATAATCCTCCCTCATTTTCCTTACTCCTCCTTCCTTCAACCCCAGGATTTCCTCTCTCCTCCTCCTCCTCCTCTTCTTCCTCCTCCTCCTCGTCCTCCTCCTCCTCTTCCTGGCTCTAGAAACAAAGATGAATGAGAGAAGTGTCACTCCTGGCAACAGTTTTAATTAAATATACAGCTACGTAGATGAATTCCTGCTGGTAATTAGAGTTAAAAGTTAAAGTTACTGTTAAATCTTGCGGAGAGCACGTCAACATTGTTCCAGCAACTGTCAAGGTTCATGGTACTCATTGTTCCAGCAACTGTCAAGGTTCATGGTACTCATTGTTCCAGCAACTGTCAAGGTTCATGGTACTCATTGTTCCAGCAACTGTCAAGGTTCATGGTACTCATTGTTCCAGCAACTGTCAAGGTTCATGGTACTCATTGTTCCAGCAACTGTCAAGGTTCATGGTACTCATTGTTCCAGCAACTGTCAAGGTTCATGGTACTCATTGTTCCAGCAACTGTCAAGGTTCATGGTACTCATTGTTCCAGCAACTGTCAAGGTTCATGGTACTCATTGTTCCAGCAACTGTCAAGGTTCATGGTACTCATTGTTCCAGCAACTGTCAAGGTTCATGGTACTCATTGTTCCAGCAACTGTCAAGGTTCATGGTACTCATTGTTCCAGCAACTGTCAAGGTTCATGGTACTCATTGTTCCAGCAACTGTCAAGGTTCATGGTACTCATTGCCTTATCTTCTTCTCTCCTCACTTTCAAGTCCTGTATATATATATATATATATATATATATATATATATATATATATATATATATATATATATATATATATATATATATATATATATATATATATATATATATATATATATATATACAAATGTATATATATTATATATATATATATATATATATGTCGTGCCGAATAGGCAGAACTTGCGATCTTGGCTTAAATAGCAACGTTCATCTTGCCATGTAGGACAAGTGAAAATTTGTGTATGCAATAATTTCGCCAAAATCATTCTGAACCTAACGAAAAAAATATATTTCACTGTGTTTGTTTAGTATTAAATTATTGTAAACAAATCTAAAATATATTTAGTTGGGTTAGGCTAAAATAAATTGTTCTTGTTATAATAAGGTTAGGTAAGTTTTCTAAGTTCCTTTTGGTGCAAAATTATAAATTTTTACATTAACATTAATGAAAAAAAAATATCTTTAAACGTATAAGAGAAATTTTTAGAAAGAACTTAATTTTAAATGAGTTATTACTAATTGACCAGTTTTACATATTCGGCACGACATATATATATATATATATATATATATATATATATATATATATATATATATATATATATATATATATATATATATATATATATATATATACATATATATATATATATATATAGATTTAGAGAGAGAGAGAGAGAGAGAGAGAGAGAGAGAGAGAGAGAGAGAGAGAGAGAGAGAGAGAGAGAGAGAGAGAGAGAGAGAGAGAGAGAGAGAGAGAGAGAAAGAGAGAGAGAGAGAGTAGAGAACAGAGTAAGACGTCTCATCTCTCGCCTGGACCCATCCTGGATAGATCTGTCATTTCAGCAGAGCCTTCAACACAGGAGGGATGTGGGTGGCCTTACTGTTATGTACAAGGCCAATATTGTCAAAGTACCACACTTGGATCCACTTCGAGGACAGCGTGAAACAAGCTTTTATGCCACAAGACGGGCAGAAAGCAGCAACTTCACTCTGGCTGTACCCTTCTCCAGAACATCACTCCATCTGAGATCCTATATACCCAGAGAGAGAGAGAGAGAGAGAGAGAGAGAGTGGTGGAAGATATTGAATAAGAAAGTCGTTGTATTTTCCCAAAGGAACCCAGATGCCGAGGTTCAACTTTGTTTATCAACCAGAGTTGCTTCCTTCTCCTCCACCCCCTCCTCCTTTTCCTCCTCCTCCTCCTCCTCCTCGTCCTCCTCCACCTCCTCCTCCTCCTCCTCCTCCTCCTCCTCCTCCTCCTCCTCCTCCTCCTCCTCCTCCTCCTCCTCCTCCTCCTCCTCCTGCAACACACAAGCATCAGCTGCAACAATTTTTAATTACCTCTGGAAATAAATTGAGGTGAATTTTGTAACCTCACGTCACAACAGTGTGTGTGTGTGTGTACTCACCTAGTTGTACTCACCTAGTTGAGGTTGCGGGGGTCGAGTCCGAGCTCCTGGCCCCGTCTCTTCACTGATCGCTACTAGGTCACTCTCTCTGAACCGTGAGCTTTATCATACCTCTGCTTAAAGCTATGTATGGATCCTGCCTCCACTACATCGCTTCCCAAACTATTCCACTTACTGACTACTCTGTGACTGAAGAAATACTTCCTAACATCCCTGTGATTCATCTGTGTCTTCAACTTCCAACTTTGTCCCCTTGTTACTGTGTCCAATCTCTGGAACATCCTGTCTTTGTCCACCTTGTCAATTCCTCTCAGTATTTTGTATGTCGTTATCATGTCGCCCTATCTCTCCTGTCCTCCAGTGTCGTCAGGTTGATTTCCCTTAACCTCTCCTCGTAGGACATACCTCTTAGCTCTGGGACTAGTCTTGTTGCAAATCTTTGCACTTTCTCTAGTTTCTTTACGTGCTTGGCTAGGTGTGGGTTCCAAACTGGTGCCACATACTCCAATATGGGCCTAACATACACGGTGTACAGGGTCCTGAACGATTCCTTATTAAGATGTCGGAATGCTGTTCTGAGGTTTGCTAGGCGCCCATATGCTGCAGCAGTTATTTGGTTGATGTGCGCTTCAGGAGATGTGCCTGGTGTTATACTCACCCCAAGATCTTTTTCCTTGAGTGATGTTTGTAGTCTCTGGCCCCCTAGACTGTACTCCGTCTGCGGTCTTCTTTGCCCTTCCCCAATCCTCATGACTTTGCACTTGGTGGGATTGAACTCCAGGAGCCAGTTGCTGGACCAGGTCTGCAGCCTGTCCAGATCCCTTTGTAGTTCTGCCTGGTCTTCGATCGAATGAACTCTTCTCATCAACTTCACGTCATCTGCAAACAGGGACACCTCGGAGTTTATTCCTTCCGTCATGTCGTTTACAAATACCAGAAACAGCACTGTGACCCCTGTGGGACCCCGCTGGTCACAGGTGCCCACTCTGACACCTCGCCACGTACCATTACTCACTGCTGTCTTCTTGACAAGTATTCCCTGATCCATTGTAGTGCCTTCCCTGTTATCCCTGCTTGGTCCTCCAGTTTTTGCACCAATCTCTTGTGTGGAACTGTGTCAAACGCCTTCTTGCAGTCCAAGAAAATGCAATCCACCCACCCCTCTCTCTCTTGTCTTACTGCTGTCACCATGTCATAGAACTCCAGTAGGTTTGTGACACAGGATTTCCCGTCTCTGACACCATGTTGGCTGCTGATGATGAGATCATTCCTTTCTAGATGTTCCACCATTCTTCTCCTGACAATCTTTTCCATGATTTTGCATGCTATACATGTCAGTGACACTGGTCTGTAGTTTAGTGCTTCATGTCTGTCTCCTTTTTTAAAGATTGGTACCACATTTGCTGTCTTCCATGCCTCAGGCAATCTCCCTGTTTCGATAGATGTATTGAATATTGTTGTTAGGGGTACACATAGCGCCTCTGCTCCCTCTCTCAATACCCATGGAGAGATGTTATCTGGCCCCATTGCCTTTGAGGTATCTAGCTCACTCAGAAGCCTCTTCACTTCTTCCTCGGTTGTGTGTACTGTGTCCAGCACATGGTGGTGTGCCCCACCTCTCCGTCTTTCTGGAGCCCCTTCTGTCTCCTCTGTGAACACTTCTTTGAATCTCTTGTTGAGTTCCTCACATACTTCACGGTCATTTCTTGTTGTCTCTCCTCCTTCCTTCCTTAGACTGATTACCTGGTCCTTGACTGTTGTTTTCCTCCTGATGTGGCTGTACAACAGTTTCGGGTCAGATTTGGCTTTCGCTGCTATGTCATTTTCATATTGTCTTTGGGCCTCCCTTCTTATCTGTGCATATTCGTTTCTGGCTCTACAACTGCTCTCCTTATTCTCCTGGGTCCTTTGCCTTCTATATTTCTTCCATTCCCTAGCACACTTGGTTTTTGCCTCCCTGCACCTTTGGGTAAACCATGGGCTCATCCTGGCTTTTTCATTATTCCTGTTACCCTTGGGTACAAACCTCTCCTCAGCCTCCTTGCATTTTGTGTGTGTGTGTGTGTGTGTGTATGTATGTGTGTGTGTGTATGTATGTGTGTGTGTGTATGTATGTGTGTGTGTATGTATGTGTGTGTGTGTATGTATGTGTGTGTGTATGTACTCACCTAATTGTACTCACCTAATTGTGGTTGCAGGGGTCGAGACTCAGCTCCTGGCCCCCCCTCTTCACTGATCGCTACTGGGTCCTCTATCTCTCTGCTTGCTGAGCTTTGTCATACCTCTTCTTAAAACTATGTATGGTTCCTGCCTCCACTACTTCACTTGCTAGGCTATTCCACTTGCTGACAACTCTATGACTGAAGAAATACTTCCTAACGTCCCTGTGACTCGTCTGAGTCTTCAGCTTACAGTTGTGACCCCTTGTCCCTGTGTTCCCTCTTTGGAACATCCTATTTCTGTCCACCTTGTCTATTCCCCGCAGTATCTTGTATGTCGTTATCATGTCTCCCCTGACCCTTCTGTCCTCCAGTGTCGTCAGTCCGATTTCCCTTAACCTTTCCTCGTACGACATTCCCCTGAGCTCTGGGACTAGTCTTGTTGCAAACCTTTGTACTTTCTCTAACTTCTTGACGTGCTTGACCAGGTGTGGGTTCCAGACTGGTGCTGCATACTCCAGTATGGGCCTAACATACACAGTGTACAGTGTCTTGAACGATTCCTTATTAAGGTATCGGAACGCTATTCTCAGGTTTGCCAGGCGCCCGTATACTGCAGCGGTTATTTGGTTGATGTGTGCCTCCGGTGATGTGCTCGGTGTTATGGTCACCCCAAGGTCTTTCTCCCTGAGTGAGGTCTGTAGTCTTTGTCCACCTAGCCTATACTCTGTCTGCGGTCTTCTTTGCCCCTCCCCAATCTTCATTTCATGACTTTGCATTTGGCTGGGTTGAATCCGAGAAGCCAGTTACTGGACCACATGTCCAGTGTGTATGTGTGTGTGTGTGTGTGTGTGTGTGTGTGTGTGTGTGTGTGTGTGTGTGTGTGTGTGTGTGTGTATGTGTGTGTGTATGTATGTGTGTGTGTATGTGTGTGTGTATGTATGTGTGTATGTGTGTATATGTGTGTGTGTGTGTGTGTGTGTGTGTGTGTGTGTGTGTGTATGTATGTGTGTGTGTGTATGTGTGTGTGTGTATGTATGTGTGTATGTGTGTATGTGTGTATGTGTGTATGTGTGTGTGTGTGTGTATGTATGTGTGTGTGTGTATGTATGTGTGTGTGTGTATGTATGTGTGTGTGTGTATGTATGTGTGTATGTGTGTATGTGTGTGTGTGTGTGTGTGTACTCACCTAGTTGTACTCACCTAGTTGAGGTTGCGGGGGTCGAGTCCGAGCTCCTGGCCCCGCCTCTTCACTGATCGCTACTAGGTCACTCTCCCTGAGCCGTGAGCTTTATCATACCTCTGCTTAAAGCTATGTATGGATCCTGCCTCCACTACATCGCTTCCCAAACTATTCCACTTACTGACTACTCTGTGGCTGAAGAAATACTTCCTAACATCCCTGTGATTCATCTGTGTCTTCAGCTTCCAACTGTGTCCCCTTGTTACTGTGTCCAATCTCTGGAACATCCTGTCTTTGTCCACCTTGTCAATTCCTCTCAGTATTTTGTATGTCGTTATCATGTCCCCCCTATCTCTCCTGTCCTCCAGTGTCGTCAGGTTGATTTCCCTTAACCTCTCCTCGTAGGACATACCTCTTAGCTCTGGGACTAGTCTTGTTGCAAACCTTTGCACTTTCTCTAGTTTCTTCACGTGCTTGGCTAGGTGTGGGTTCCAAACTGGTGCCGCATACTCCAATATGGGCCTAACATACACGGTGTACAGGGTCCTGAATGATTCCTTATTAAGATGTCGGAATGCTGTTCTGAGGTTTGCTAGGCGCCCATATGCTGCAGCAGTTATTTGGTTGATGTGCGCTTCAGGAGATGTGCCTGGTGTTATACTCACCCCAAGATCTTTTTCCTTGAGTGAGGTTTGTAGTCTCTGACCCCCTAGACTGTACTCCGTCTGCGGTCTTCTTTGCCCTTCCCCAATCTTCATGACTTTGCACTTGGTGGGATTGAACTCCAGGAGCCAATTGCTGGACCAGGTCTGCAGCCTGTCCAGATCCCTTTGTAGTTCTGCCTGGTCTTCGATCGAGTGAATTCTTCTCATCAACTTCACGTCATCTGTGTGTGTGTGTGTGTATGTATGTGTGTGTGTGTATGTATGTGTGTGTGTGTATGTATGTGTGTGTGTATGTATGTGTGTATGTGTGTATGTGTGTGTGTGTGTGTTTGTGTATGTATGTGTGTGTGTATGTATGTGTGTGTGTGTATGTACTCACCTAGTTGTACTCACCTAGTTGAGGTTGCGGGGGTCGAGTCCGAGCTCCTGGCCCCGCCTCTTCACTGATCGCTACTAGGTCACTCTCCCTGAGCCGTGAGCTTTATCGTACCTCTGCTTAAAGCTATGTATGGATCCTGCCTCCACTACATCGCTTCCCAAACTATTCCACTTACTGACTACTCTGTGGCTGAAGAAATACTTCCTAACATCCCTGTGATTCATCTGTGTCTTTAGCTTCCAACTGTGTCCCCTTGTTACTGTGTCCAATCTCTGGAACATCCTGTTTTTGTCCACCTTGTCAATTCCTCTCAGTATTTTGTATGTCGTTATCATGTCCCCCCTATCTCTCCTGTCCTCCAGTGTCGTCAGGTTGATTTCCCTTAACCTCTCCTCGTAGGACATACCTCTTAGCTCTGGGACTAGTCTTGTTGCAAACCTTTGCACTTTCTCTAGTTTCTTTACGTGCTTGGCTAGGTGTGGGTTCCAAACTGGTGCCGCATACTCCAATATGGGCCTAACGTATACGGTGTACAGGGTCCTGAACGATTCCTTATTAAGATGTCGGAATGCTGTTCTGAGGTTTGCTAGGCGCCCATATGCTGCAGCAGTTATTTGGTTGATGTGCGCTTCAGGAGATGTGCCTGGTGTTATACTCACCCCAAGATCTTTTTCCTTGAGTGAGGTTTGTAGTCTCTGACCCCCTAGACTGTACTCCGTCTGCGGCCTTCTTTGCCCTTCCCCAATCTTCATGACTTTGCACTTGGTGGGATTGAACTCCAGGAGCCAATTGCTGGACCAGTTCTGCAGCCTGTCCAGATCCCTTTGTAGTTCTGCCTGGTCTTCGATCGAGTGTATTCTTCTCATCAACTTCACGTCATCTGCAAACAGGGACACCTCAGAGTCTATTCCTTCCGTCATGTCGTTCACAAATACCAGAAACAGCACTGGTCCTAGGACTGACCCCTGCGGGACCCCGCTGGTCACAGGTGCCCACTCTGACACCTCGCCACGTACCATGACTCGCTGCTGTCTTCCTGACAAGTATTCCCTGATCCATTGTAGTGCCTTCCCTGTTATCCCTGCTTGGTCCTCCAGTTTTTGCACCAATCTCTTGTGTGGAACTGTGTCAAACGCCTTCT